>NW_003199517.1:0-1837 GCF_000006405.1 Perkinsus marinus ATCC 50983
GAACTCGTCTCCGAATTTGCCTCCTTTACTCCTCTTGTTCTTCTCAAGGGAACATTTCGCAGCAGAGTAGACGGCCACTTCACCGACCTTCAACACAGCCGAGCCCTGAGGCTTAGCTTTAACGTAACGATTCATGAAGTCACCAACGACAAATACAATGGTAGCAACCACAAAAAATGCCAGAGGGAATAGGAAACTGGCAGTGTAGCTGACCTCTTGCAGCAGGATAGGAGTCACGACACCGCCTACGATCGAGCCAAGGTTAATTGAGGCATAAAAATAGGTAAAAAATCGTGTTATCATCTCTTGGTGTTCATCTGGGTGCATTTGCTGTGCTCCCATCACGTTTACACACGCCTTAATGCCACCAGCACCGAGTGTGATGAGAACCAACAACGACAGATGTATCATCCAGGCTTCGCTGATTGACCTTATCGAGGAGAGTGTAAGCAGAGCCAGACCGATCATATACACTATGGAAAATCCCAGAATGACGTTGTAGACACCGAAGAGAGTATCAGCTAGAATACCACCAAGAAGAGGAGTAATATACAATACAGCATTGAATATGGATACGTAGGAGTCGGCGGTAGTATCAGAGTATCCCAGATAGCTCTTGAGGAAAAGTTGCAAATTCGGTGTTACACCGTAAAAAGCTAGACGCTCACAGAACTCCTGCATAAGGATGAAGACACAAGCCATTAGCATAGGGTTTCTATAGTAGCGATATACATTGCCGGATCTGTCCGTCCAGGAGAAGGGCTTCTCGTGAGGCATTGATGAGGAAAAATTGGTATCGAAAGTATACCTTCACAAAAACAACGTAGATTAGCCACACAATGTCCTCAAGAGACGTTATAAAAACCTGCAGTGACATTGTCCTATTATATGAGTAAGCATAATACTAATATAGATCGTTATAGACTATAACTATCTGTATTAGTATTATGCTCACTAAAACTTACAGTAGGCCACTACGCCTTATTTCCCGCGTCACAGTAGTGCACGCGAAACGAGCGTACCGTCACCAGCGAAAACGCGCGCGCCCGCGCTTGACTTTCAGCCGCAGGCCAAAACCAGTCCTAGAACTCCACAAGAAACGATAAAACTCGGGTAAAATCCTCAATAGTAGTAGTAGTGTTTCATAATCACACTCTGGAGAATGTGGTCAAGCCATTGACGCTACCGACCTTCTTCGTAGAGCTCCTTCCGTGGCACCAACAGACTCCCCGAAACTCGATGAGGACGAAGGTCTCGAACGTCTATCTACCGCGGTTTGTCGTTGGGCGCTTATCTTCTTAACCTTATTGAAATAAGGAACGCTCAATAGAGCCGCTATCGAGCCCAATAGACAGAGACCAATAAGTAGATAGTAATAGTAGTCATAATGGGCATCTTTATGCGAACCATCTGTAGGTTTTGTTGCATCGAAATCCGGCAACCACGACTGACACAGTGAGAACAGCACCGCAGAAAGAGCACTGGCAATAGCAAAAAAGCACAAGTTGAATGCTGAGGCAACCGCTTTAAGTGAAACCGGGGAATACGTAAAGGCCACTTCGTAAGAAGTTGACATGAGGAATATTTCACCAAGAGCGATCATCCAGAACTGCGGAACCTGATACCACACTGATACCGTGAATAAGGGTTTCGATTTGATCTCATATTCAACCACTAGAGCACAGCCGAGGGCAATAGCGCCGAAGAGCGAGCCTATAGAAAACCTCACCAACGGCTCGGGCATGACTTTGTGTTTCCTTAGAAAAGGAAATAGCAGAGATCGATCACAAACGAGCTGATACACAGCTATAGGATCCACGTTTTGAATCATCGCGGG
>NW_003207377.1:0-1079 GCF_000006405.1 Perkinsus marinus ATCC 50983
GAGTTAGGGCCTGAAACCTGGAGCTTACGTCATGTGGAGCATAAGAACTTACCACCCCGGAGTCGCAAGATGATTCTCGTTGATGCCACTGTACGCGAATACCAAAGTAAGATAAATCGCCAAAACCCCAATTGTGGTGTACTGTCCCAATAGGGACAGTGCTACTTGTATTCTCGCTCGCCTCCCATCTTGAAATCAATGGGCCTGTTTCATAGGAGCAAATTGCGCCTTAAACTTAAGTAACGCCTTGAGTATACTATTTCAGTGATTTGCGTCACCGTTGAGTTCACATGAGTATATTTTCTACTTAGCGGACCGTTGAATGACTTATTCTAGCTAACATTGTAATTCGTGGGGAACCCCCTTGCAGCTCGTTACCAGTGGTAACTTACCATTGATACCTTACCCATGATCGAGGAAAGTCGTTGCGAAACAGCAAACGACCATAGAAACAGCACACCTCAGACTCTTACCTGCGTCGATCGTATGGTAAACGAACAACCTAACCACTCGAGCATTTACACCATAAAACTAAAATTTAGTTACTGAATATGTAACTCTATTCTATACCTGTAAGTTACAGGCTGTAACCATGGTTAAGTAGATACTTAAGTACGCCTTAAGTTAAGGAGCTCCTTAAGTTGCTCCTGAACGTTGTGAAATGAGTTGAGTACTTCTTAAGTAACTCCTTAAGTTGCTCCTATATTTAAGGCGCCTTAAATTAAGTATCCTTGTGAAACAGGACCGCGATCTACCGTAAATCATCTACGGTTTCTTTCGAGTCGAAACGGTTGCTGGAGGTAGCTCCTGCTGATTACAAGATTAATTGTAAGGACTTTGGATCGAGGATTCAATTGATCATCATCATAATATGATGCCATAATGCTCATGAACCCGAAATTCGGGTCCCGAATTACATAGTGCCATTATGTAAGTTATATCGAGGTTTCGTCGATAATCGACCTTAGTGAATCATATGTCACACATCTGTGGTTCTCATATTGTAGTGCTATCAAAAGGGCCTCTTGCAGTTTCAATTCCATGGGAAGCGGGCGACATCACACGTCAACACGTTGTTA
>NW_003199810.1:0-2302 GCF_000006405.1 Perkinsus marinus ATCC 50983
CCCAGCAGCCTCCCAAGTGGTGATGACAAACACAACAATAACGGGTCGACGGTGACCTCAGAAAAGCTTTACAATACTATGTCGGCTCCTACTGCTTCTAGGTGAGGTCGATGTTAAAGACGACGTCAGCGAGGACGAAGGCACTAGAACCTCCCCTTGCCCTTGCCACCCTTACCCTTACCTCCTTTGCCCTTGGCCCCAGGGGCGTTCAAACTACCCCAGCCCGAACCTAGCCACCGATAGCGACAATCTCCCACCGCTCAGTCTACCCTATTACCTGCACCCTGCCTCCTAGGCTTGAACATAGGAGCATACCGAAGGTTGTCTGGAACGACTATGTAACGTATTTTGGAGCCACGGATGTAGGCCTGAACACCGTAATCAACAACGAGACCACCATCTCACTAGCATCACGGAACTACCTGCTCCAGACTTGTCTGCTTCCCGTCCCTCCTCGTTACTACCACCTCCGCAATGAGGAGGTTCATGTTATCCTCAGTGTGGATCAGATGCCCTCTGACCAACACCGAATAAGCCCATGGGCACACTCCTTTACGAGCCTACTACCTATACAGCTCGCCCGTTTGCATCTCCACAGTGACTGTGTGACCAACCGACTCGTGAAGTAACTTAATGGGAATACCGACAGCAGCCATTCTGGAACCACGAAGAACTAACTGTCGTCACCCACGGACCTCCCAAGCCACAACACAACACTATATAGTAATAAGAAGAAAAACTAATAAGATATGTTCACAGGAAAACAGAGGCTCTTTCTACCACGTCTCCCTGAAAACAGTACGTTGCCGTACCGTATTTACGACATGTAAAACTTACCCACCGAGCGATGACCAGCTACCCCTTGGTCTTGTGCATGACCGTCTTAGAAAGCCATTCAAGAGTAACCGACTTAGGCCTTTCAATAGGCATGGCCATGACCCTCGCCCAAATCATTTGCGCCATAACTCCAATCGTTCGGGACACAGCGAATGTAACAGTGTAGTAATCCGACTCCTTGAGGCCGAAGTGTTGCATCATCGTGCCAGAAAGGGCGTCCACGTTAGGGTAGGGGTTCTGAATCTTACCAGTAGCCTGCAGGATGGGCGGAATCGTCTTAAAACATACCTCGGACAACTTGAACATCGGGTCGTCAGCAATATGCTGCAGACAAAATTCCCTCTCAAGGGCGTAACGAGGATCAGTAGCTCGGAGGACCGCGTGACCATACCCGGGAACTACCAGGCCCTTAGCCATGGTATCCTTCGTGTACTGCGTCACAGACTCAACACTCGGCTCAATGCCAAGTCGTTGATGGTACTTCTGGAGTCTGGTAAGCCAATTGAGGCACTCTTGATTAGCCAGACCATGCAGAGGACCGGCCAAACCACAGATACCAGCCGCCCAGGAGTAGAAGGGATCAGCCAGAGCTGAGCCGACGAGGTGTGTCGTGTGGGACGAGACGTTACCTCCTTCATGATCAGCATGCATGGTCAAGTACAAACGAGTCGCCTCTTTGAAATTCTCGTCCTCAGAGACACCAAGCATATTGGCAAAGTTTCCAGCCCAGTCCAGATGAGGATCGGTCTCGATGAAAATACTATTATAGAAAGACCTCCGGTAGATCCGTGCAGCTACTTGAGGGACACGAGCGATCAAAGTAATAGCATCATCGAGGATGTACTCCCAGTAGTCCTTCTTGGCTAGACCACCCTGAGAGTACTTTTGAGTGAACTGGGAGTAGGGCTGCATCGCCAGCATACCGATCGAGAGCTGGGTCATAGGGTGCATGGATGTGGGCAGACTATCGATAACCTGTATGACATCAGCCGGCAGAGAACTACGACGGTGCAGCTCCTCGTTGAGGTGGGATACGATCTCAGGGGTAGGGACTTCACCAGTCATCAATAGCCAGAAAGCTCCCTCAGGCAAACCTACTTTGCCCTTGAGAGGTGCCTTGGGAAGACTCTCATTGACTTCTTTCAGCGTCATACCGCGATAACGGATCCCCTCAACAGGGTCCAAGTCGGAGGTGTCAGTGACCATGGCCTTGATACCACGCATACCACCAACGACCATACCAGCCGAGACCTCGCCAATAACGACATCTTTGTACTTCTTTTTGAGCTCCAGGAGGCGCGGTTGCTCCCGGGCTGCCAGGTGCTCCACCTTAGTCTTCAACTCCTGGATCACTGGGGCCGCGTGATGGTAAAACGAGAACAACCCAGAATGCCGATTCGAGGCGATAGGAGATTCTTTGATAACATGTTATAAGATCGTAAAACTACTGAGTACTCACACGGAA
>NW_003200127.1:0-1794 GCF_000006405.1 Perkinsus marinus ATCC 50983
TAGTTGACTCTTAACCATACCATACTCACTAAACTGTTGCTGCTGCTGTTGGTAATCTCCATTAAAACTACCACCATAAAATGGTGTTGTTGTTGTAGTTTGATTAGCAGGTGTAGTAGCATTACCCCATACCGAACCAGCTTGTGATGCATGTGCATAATTAAATTGTGCCTCAGTAGCCCATCTATGAAGTATTTGTTGTCGTAGGAATATTCTTTTAGCTGGTAGTTCAACACCCATTCTAGCCATACCTTCTGCTTGTTCTTGGCGTAAACCCTTGTCAACACTTCTTAGAACAAACTCAGCTATTATCCAGAATACCAACATCACCACAGTAGCCACAATAAGCCCACGTACAGCAAGTATATTAGAGGGTGTTACTTTAAATGTTCTACCACAATAAGCAGCAACCTCTAATTTATAACATGCTAATTGATCAGTAAAAGTTTGAGCAGCTAACCATACATTGCATTGGACATTATTATCCATATCAGTCTTATCCTTATTTAATGTCTTACCAGCTGGACATCTACCATTAGTATCAGCTTCACGACACATATAATCACATGAATTCACTGAGAAACATGTAATATATCCTTCATCATCATGTGGTAGGATACAACGTTCTAATGCCTCTTCTGGTGGGGTACCATATGGTACTGTAATACCATTCCTCTTCATACGATCAGCTAATAGGAAATCATACTTTATAGACATAGAACATGTTGGACCCCATAGATCCTTCTCCTTGAAATGGAAAGATGACTGTAATGAAGGACATTCATATATAGGCCATATCTTAGTAGTCTTATCATATACCCAACTATAACCATGACAAAACCTAATAAACATGATAACATAATAATGATGATAAGGAGTACTTACCATACTGCAGCTACTATTAGACAACAGACTAGCACTACTGTTAGAAACGTTAGCCTGCCAAATATTGGGCATACCGATGGTGCCTTAACCTGGAATTTAAGTAGTGATGACGTTGTTGTGGTATTATAAGTGGGGTTACCTTAGGCACTACATAATGTGGTTCGGGAGCTTCAAGAGAAGACGAGGTAGAGGGGGAAGCACCATCATCAACAACAGCACCTTGGTTGGTGAAGTCTTCTTGTGTATTACGTGCACTAGTATTCATTATGGTCTTGTTGTAGTAGTTGTAGGATTAGATATGAGTAATAGAAACAAGGAAGATAAAGTACAAGGAACTAAAGAAGAGTAGGGAGCGGAATCTTACTTCAAGATCATCAACGACAACAACAATAATAGCAGTGATATATAAGATGTATACTAAGATCATACATGTATAATAATTCTTCATGAGAGTTACACTTTAAAACAACTATAACTGCATGGTGTAGCGGTATAACAATGTATATAATCCTAATATTAATGGGGTATAAGGGAGGTGAGTAATACCTTATGTAAGGTCCATGCAAACTGATAATACTATGTCCACACGACAAGTAGGTGTATGATCTATAGTATTCATACGCTAACACTAACATCGAATGTAATATCGTACAATATTGGAAATGTCTATAAACGTACTGTATCACCATATATACTACTACCATACATTGTATACCAGAAATAGGCCTGAGCCTGACGAAGATGCAAATGATTACTATTTGCATTATTATTACCATGTTGCAGCTATACGTATACTACAACAGATCGTATGATAATACGACTGTATATTAGTATCATAGATTATCCTAATGATAGTATTACAAACGACGACAGGAGCTAGTATGACGAGCATTATTCCTTCATTATGAT
>NW_003207220.1:0-1094 GCF_000006405.1 Perkinsus marinus ATCC 50983
TCTAGTAGCTGGTTCCCTCCGAAGTTTCCCTCAGGATAGCTAGAGTCTTTATCAGTTTTGTCAGGTAAAGCGAATGATTAGAGGTTCCGGGGAAGTAACTTCCTCGACCTATTCTCAAACTTTAAATGGGCAAGATCCAGTAGTTACTTAATTGAACTATTGGGGTCAATGAGACGACTCTAAGTGGGCCATTTTTGGTAAGCAGAACTGGCGATGAGGGATGAACCTAACGCTCGGTTAAGGTGCTAAACTGCTCGCTCATCAGATACCACAAAGGGTGTTGGTCGATCTTAACAGCAGGACGGTGGTCATGGAAGTCGAAATCCGCTAAGGAGTGTGTAACAACTCACCTGCCGAATCGACTAGCCCCGAAAATGGATAGCGCTGAAGCGAGTGACCGATACCGGGCCATTGTTGCAAGATAATTGGCAACAATGAGTAGGAGGGCGTGGGGGTTGTGAAGAAGCTTGGACGTGAGTCTGAGTGAAACAGCTTCCAGTGCAGATCTTGGTGGTAGTAGCAAGTATTCAATAAGAGAACATTGAAGGCCGAAGTGGGGAAGGGTTCCATGTGAACAGCACTTGGACATGGGTTAGCCGATCCTGAGAGACAGGTTAAATTCCATCGGATTGGAGCTTTGGCTCTGTTTCTCGAAAGGGAAGCTGGTTAGTATTCCAGCGCCGAGACGTGGATAATATGTGGCAACACAAGTGAACTCGGACACGCCATAGGGGACCCCAGGAAGCGTTGTCTTTTCTTTTTAACAGTTCGACTTACCCTGGAATCAGATCATCTGGAGATAGGGTTTTCGAACTGGAATAGCACCTTGTCTAACAGGGTGTCTGGAGTGTTCTCGCTGGCCCTTGAAAATCCGAGGGATAGATTTATTCGCACTCTCGATCGTACCCATAACCGCATCAGGTCTCCAGGGTAGAAGCCTCTGGTCGTAAGACAAAGTAGATAAGGGAAGTCGGCAAAATAGGTCCGTAACTTCGGGAAAGGGACTGGCTCTGAGGTTTGGTATGTGGAACCTGGATTAATCGTTGGAGTCGAGCAGAGACTACTTGTTGCTCACGTGACTTGTGGACTCCTTG
>NW_003215713.1:0-1027 GCF_000006405.1 Perkinsus marinus ATCC 50983
TAAAGAAGGCATGCCAGGGTGATGAGAATAATAGTGATATCGAATCGGGCTGTACATGGATGGGGTGACGATAGGATTTGATGCAGAGGCTTTTCGAGCTGATGCTACGGAGAGGATATGGGACAATGCCAGCTATGTAACGCCAACTCGCAGTGCTTTCAGATTGAGTAAGGAAATTAAATTTGTCGGGGTTTTAGCATGGGGTGAGCGTCCAATAATCACGCCAATAGAGAGTAACTCGGCCAAATCGTACGAGTCCGTTTACCGTACTGTTGTGATTCCATTGTTAAAGAAGAGGAGTAGAAGGAATCACGATGTCCGTAAGACTCTGCTAGCAGATAATTATAGCGCTCCTAAGACGGCTTCCTGTAGAAGGGTTCTCAGTGCAGCTGGGTGCTCATTTGTGGACTCTCCTCCGAGAAGTCCAGACTTAGCATGCATAGAAACGTCGTTCGCCATCCTGAAGAGTCGCCTACGTTCGGCAGCTACTGCAGAACTTCTGCAGCAGAAGGTTCCTGTCCAAGCAAAGAAGCATTTGTGGACCGAGTGAAAGATATTTACTCTAGTATCGACGCAGATACTCTTATCAATAGCATGAGCAGGCGTTTGGAGATGGTTATGCGGAGTAGAGGGCGGCTGATAAAATACTGATCCATTCTGGCGATCACCAGTTAGCTGTGAATTATTCCATGATTGTGCATGTCAACATAATTTTTACGCAACACCGGGGACAGTTTTGTTCGTCAATCTTGGGTACGGGTAGAGTCTTGTAATTGGGACATTCTTGGGAAGCTAGAGAAAGGGCGATCATCATTTAGTACAAGTTATCGTCATCAAAGGCTCAATTCGCACAATTCCGTTCGCTTTAATTTTTCCGAGCGCTGAGCTACCTATCTAGAAATGAACCTCATTTGCTGTATAACACTTGCGGCCCATACTGATCCCCTGATCAGCTGATCAGCTGATCACTTGACTTCTAGAGAATATTCAAAGTTATGTTTTTCTTATTTTTCTGCTGATCAGTGAT
>NW_003209858.1:0-1143 GCF_000006405.1 Perkinsus marinus ATCC 50983
TTGTAGGCTGTATAGGTCTAACCCGCTTGCGACCAGCACGCGGATACCAATCTGTAGTGTAGTTGTTGATATCACCAATACCAGTAGGTTGTAGTTTGCTTTCATTGATCAGGGCGTCGATGCGCTGTTCTGCTTGTTGACGCTCGCCAGTACTAGCTTTGATGAGGAAATAGTGAGTAGAAGGGACCGGTTTCGGCTGATTGTCTAGAGCTAGCCGCAGTAGTTGGTCACTGTAGTCAACGAAATACTCTTTGTTACCATCCTTATTAGAAAGAATACCAATAGTACACCATTCGTTGTTGTAGATGGTCTCGAGTAGTTGGTAGCCTTCGGGTGGTCTGGGGAATGTAGGTGGTGTGTTGCCTAGTGAATCGACGTCGTAGGAGATAGCGTCGTCCGAGTTTCGTTTAGAGGCCTTGCCTTTGAGAGCGGCGATATGATGGCCTTCGATAGAGTCATCTGATGATGCCGTTGATGAAGTAGGCGTAGATAGATCAGATGTAGTGGATGTCGTGCAGTCGAATGTTGACCGGATAGGACCTTGAGTAGGAGTGGCTGTTGGGCAAATATATAGCTCTGACAATGATGAACCGATTGGGCTCGTAGTTGATGTCGGAGACGTGATGCCTGATGACCGATATTTATCCAATGAATGAGAGCTACAAAGAAATTTTGAAGCTTGAACCAATGAACCATTGATGTTGATGAGGAGACCGTCGGCATTGATGGAAAGAGTATCCATACCGAGGAGTCCATCGGAGTGAAGTAGTAGTCCGTCGTTGATGATAGACGGTGACCATGTGAATGTTGAGACTTGACGGTTTCCATCGCAGATGGGAAAGTTGATCTTGAGTTGGTAGAGTGAACTCATAGATCGAGTTGTAGTTGCAGTATCAAAAGAGAGCTTACAAGGAATGAGTTGGCCGTCAGGATAGTGCTGTAGTAAGGCCGTCGCAAGTCGCCAAGATATAATAGATCTTGTACAGCCAGTGTCAGCAACGATGAAGAAGTTGTTGTCGGCACAGAAAGTAGACCTTAAGACCATGTCAGAACCAGGAGGCAGGTGATAGTCATCTTTTTGGTGTTGTAGTAAACGGGCTACGTCACTATGCTTGTACTTGCAATTATCGGCATAGCGGCACT
>NW_003201468.1:0-2898 GCF_000006405.1 Perkinsus marinus ATCC 50983
AGAGGTCAGAAGAGGGAAGGTCACGCGAACCACCTGCTGAGGTGGCGATTGCTCACAGACCATCCATGAGTAGATAACAACGCTACAATGCTTTAACGTTGAACAGGAAAGATCCGTTAGATGAAAATGCTGAACTTCTGGGCGACCTTCGCCGGCAACTCAAAGCCGCACTTCGAAGGAACGACAAATTAGAAGAAGATTTATCGGAGGCCCGCCGAGAGGTATAATCATTGCCGCTTAATGCATCCGTTGACGTCTTCGGTGCTCACTAGGCTGAACGCGCGAGGGACTCAGCGGAAAGTGGGAGTAGCAGCAGGGATGAGGTTGATCGGGAGTATGTTACCGAGGTGGAGGCCGCACTACGACGAGAACAGCAGAGGTTAGGTCTACGTTGGAGGCTTCTAACATCTCAAGGGAGGCATGTGGCTATTGTTTCATCGTGTGGAAAACCCTCCTAATTCGCCATGCTCGCCTGGCAGGGTTGCCCACCTCGAACGTGAGCTCGAGGCAGCAGTAAGAGCCGCTCAGCGTGTTACCCACGATAAGAAGGTGAAGAAGGCTCTCGAGAGTGAACTCACTCATGTACAACCTCTCTTACGATTCGTTGATTCAATGACAAGTCTCCGGTGGGCCTATCAGATAAGAGCCGACAAGGAGAAACACAGGAGGGAGAGGGACGTTATAATGGAACGTTTGGCTTCCGAACATCAGTCTCGGCAAAACATGGATGAGCGAAGGGCACAGCATGAGGTGATCCATTCTACTGAGATCACCATCACTGTAATGGTGCTGTCGTCTCAGACAGAGAAATCTAACAGAAATGCTGAGAGGATAGCGACGTTGGAATCTCTGTTACACAAGTCGTTATCGTACTCCTACGTAGCTGTCAAGCTGCACTCGCTATCACCAACACCGGCGACCGCTGGATGGGGTCTCGAGATGTTTTACGCACAGCTGAACACTCCCGATTCTCCCGGAAGCGTAGATTCCCAGGTCGGACGACCAAGAGATGTGTACGATCATCAAAGGAGATTTCAGGGAGCTGAACGAGGCGACTGGAAAGGCCGAGTGTTGTTTCTGCCTTATACTGAGGGAATGACTTTCACAGTGGATGTGAGTTCTCAACCACCAGTTAGTCTTGGCTAATACCGCGCCCTTCAGGTGACATGTGTGTGGAGGACGGCACAGGGCGAGCCATGTCGTCAAGAAGAACTCGGGAGGACGGAGTTTATCCGAGTGACAAACCATCAGACAAGAAATCCTACACAAGCCGCTGATGACGATGAGATGATGGTAAGCCTCGTATCCAAGCACCCCGATCATAATAAAACACTGTTTCTGATCTCTAAAGGACACCTACCCGTTGCGGAAGTCGACCAGCAAGCCATCAAGCATCTATACGGACCCATTGTATATTCGTCTAGGAGTTTACTGCTGTATAGCTGGTGGTAAAGTACAGCAGATCCGGGCCGAGCTAGCCAGCGAGCGGAAGAACAGTACTGCTATAACGACGTCCGCCTCCAACACTGCTAGAAGCCGTGCCTCCGAGGACTCCCTCGCCACAGAGTCGAGTGGCATTCAGCCTCGTGCGGAGAATGTAAGTGTCGAGCCACGCAGTGTTTGACTGACGAGTCTTTTGATCGTTGCCATTGCTGTACTCGCGCTTATCATCTGGCCAGGCGGAGCGAGCCACACGATATCGCTGATTCCCATAAGACCAGTGTAACGTGATCACAGTGTTGGAGTGTCTCCAATTAACATAATGTTGCGTGTGGTTCGGAAGAAGATGCATATTGTCAAGGCTAGTGATCGGAGTCCGTTCGGGAAAACATGCTAGCTGTACGATCGTTCCCTACGGTCGGCATATAATGCACGCAGCGTCCCGTGAGACAGGGAGAGATCCGGAAGATCGAAGAACCGTTGACGATGCTTGACATGATCCTATTTGTCTATGGTCCACTTTCTATCAATTTGGCGGGGAATTTGGAGAGCCTCGATTCTATGCACTATGAAGTGCGCTTGATCTGGTTATCCAAGAGTGTCTCTGATCTGCATGATCAAGTCGACTTTCCTGGTCAGTTTTTGTATGTTGTGTGGAATGGTCGATTATTATTGTCGTTCTTTGCCGTGCTTCCAATGTGTTTTCCCCACCTCCGGTACATCGTTTTAGCCTTGCGGGCGTGGCAACTTCTCTCCCTTTCATTGACAATGAAATAATTTCATTGAACCATGTTTCTTCATGATTGTTCCCTTTCATTGAGCAGTGTTCCCTCCACCAGTAGACCAACTATTGAGCAATCTTCGGATGCGCATCCTGAGGATACCATCCTCGTCGCGGTGGCCAGCTCAGGCAGAGAGTGTATCACTAGGCGTTTCAAACGCTGTCAAAGATACCGGGAATAGTCACCACCAGCACGTCTCGCTTATGACAGGAACCATCCTCAGCTGCTGACCGGGTGGTGCTTCTTCCTGGAGATAGGATTCACCACAGAGGTCGCCAGAAATTGCTATAAGTCTTGGCATGTCTGGAAGAGCTCAGAGAACTTTTCAGCCTTGCAGACCTGTACAACCGCCAAGTTCACCCGGTGATCGAAGCCATGTATATATACATGGCTGATCTGGCTGGGTTCTCCTGTTCTCTGACACGTTGGGCAACACCACTTACCGAACCCTCATAACATTGGCTCACCATGAGAGGAGGCTGAATATTCATCGATCCGAAAGTCGTGACTACGGGTTCTGTCAAGCTCTGACCGCATCTAGCTTCTCGCAGCGGACAAACCCGAGGAATTCTCCCTTCATTCTACTATCATGCACGTATCTCACGCACAATGATAACTTTGCCGTATGGGCTATGTCACGATTCGGGACTCCCGACCCACATGACACGTCAGACTG
>NW_003210296.1:0-1190 GCF_000006405.1 Perkinsus marinus ATCC 50983
AGCATCAGTGATGGCAATCTCCTCAGGCTCCATAGTGGTGAGATAGAAAGCCGAATCCGCTTCCTCAATCTCGAAGTGGATATAGTCAGACTTGGTAGCCTGAGCGACCTTCTTAGCAGCGATAAGGCAATGGATATGCCTGGCGATCTCAGCACTGGTAAAATGCTTGAAGTAGCTGGGATGAAGACCAAGCTCAGTGAAGTAGTAGACGATCTCCTGCCAGAGAGAACCAGCAGCGAGGACACCTTCCTTCATAATGATAGAAAAGACCTGAGTCATCTTGGTTTCCAAATCCTCAGGAGTCAGAGAGATATTGGTGTTCTTCACTTGCTCCCTCAAAGCCTCCTCCTTCTCAGGGGAAAGATAGCACATGGCATCATCACACTTGAGGTCGAGTTGACCGAGCACCTCCTTGATGTCGCTATGATGGTTCACCACAGCATCGTGGATAGGAAGCATACCGAAGCGATCAGTCTTGAGCTGAGCCCCCTCACCCAACAAATATTGGACAGCATCCATGTGACCACCAGCAGCAGCTAAATGAAGAGGAGTTCTCTTATCATAGTCTTGAACATTAACAGATAGACCGGAGTTGCTGGCCATAAGCTCCTTCATGCGATTCATATCGCCCTGATAAGCAGCCTCGAGAAATGAGGAAACAACACTTGTAGTCGGTGAGTCCATATTAGTGATCTTATAAAAATAGAAACTGCAAAAGACAATATGATACGATATGATGTGATGTGTTATCATTATTATACAACTGATAGAGTTCTACGATCAAGTTGCTGGAAGCACCGCGCTAAGCCTAGCGTCGCAGCCGTCGAACTCCGTCCCGCTATAGGTGACTTTCAGCTGCGACTAGGTATCACAATGTAGGATGTGGCTGTCTCCGTTTGCCGGTGTGTGAATAACGTTTGACCATCCCTCGAGTGATTGTCAGCATAAAGGGTAGTTGTATGTTGGTAACTAAGATTCGACTCACTCGGTTTCATACCTTCGAATATCTACATACACCTCCACAATGCTTCCTTTCGTTAGTTATTTTATATCTCGCAATAACGCAACAATAAAAGGATCATTTGAGGCCGAAGTTAGTTGATAACTCCGAACCCATCGCTATGAACATCAACCGGTTCTGGAGATTGCATCAACCAACCATCCTCCAGGAGATAGGACGATTCGTTAAA
>NW_003201023.1:0-2326 GCF_000006405.1 Perkinsus marinus ATCC 50983
AAATGCCAGGTCTATTCGTCCTCTGCACCGTTCAGTCAACATGCCCAACCGTAAGATTGATAACTACTGTACTTCGTTATTGTTATCACTGTAGTACATCTAGTTGTCCTGTTCCACGATGATACTTAAGTCGACTTTAGTTTAAGAGCAACTGAAGCTATTTGCGGTATACTTCGAGTCGTTACCTGAGGTGTAATTTTTTTCTGTGAAAAAGTCCATAGACTCATTAAATTGGTCGCTTTAGTCTGCCAGTCTTTGGAATTGTGGTCGTAGTGGTAGTTTATAGCGGCCCAAGGTATTCTTTCCTAGACCTTTGCCGTGTTGCGTGTAGTTCATTCGAGTAGAGGCTAAGCTAACGACTTTACGGTATTTGCCGAGGGCAATACTTCTCCACTTGATAGCGTCACAATCGCGTCTGCCGACCAAGTTGCTTGCATAAGCCCGAACGATACACAGAAGGGGTCTCTTTGGGTTAGTCATTTAATCATTGACTTCCAATCATGCTCAAATGTTCGAATTTTGGTATATATACGTAATGACCAAGTGAATTACATATACTATCGATTTACACCCCAAAACGGCACAGGACACTGACCCGATGTAGCAGCTACGCTTCCCTTAGTAACGAATAGCATGATTCAATCATCGTGTTTTCCGGTTCTAACGCTCCGTCCCGCCATGATCTGAGTGATCACGAATACTAGTATACCGATGACCTTTCACTTATTCTCTCTAGCAGAAATGAGACATTGAATAGTGCCTGGATGACCTTAAGCGCGCCTTCTGTAACAGAAATGTCAACTCTCGTATCCTAGAATGAGCTTTCGTACCTCATCTACCATCAATTTGCATCGCATTAATCAATATTAGTTCATATCGTCATATACTATGCTCATTCGGACTACTTGGATTGATAACAATATGACAATTCTGAGGAATTTTTTTCGAACTTCGAAATTGGAATTTGTGTAATTAGTTCGGGTTCAGAGAATATTAGTTCTTCTATAGTTAGTGAGGAAACTGCTGAGTTCAGCTGAGGAAAGCGAACACATATTCCTCCAACACTGGTGTAACTCAACTGTTGGACGAGAGATCTAAATGACAAGGCTTCTACTCAAAGTGGTGAATCGTTTCCTTGGACTTGACCAGAAGTTGATAGAACACCCGCGAGATGACTTTGAGAACGCAACACACACTACTCTTGATAAAAACGATTCGTTAGAATATTGAGCGAGCGATTGAATACAGTAAGTAATTGTTAAAATCGATTGTGGAATGTTACATCGCACTGAAATGACTTAGAATCTAGTAGAACAAAACGTGTCTTCTCTGTAGATCCCGAGTAAAGTCAACCCAGCTGCTAGACCGGAACGATCCTGAGCAGCATCCTGGCAACGACATCCGATCGCAGGGTAACCCACAGAGAACTGACAGAGAGCTGAATCCTCACGAGTGAGCTCTCGAGGACATGCAAAGTCGCCTGCGTCGTCAACCCTGTTGTTGGACTCTAAAACAGAGGTGTAGTGCAATAGTAGACGGAACAGGAAATGCTGATACTAGCTTGATCCCAGTATGAAGACGTGATTCACATAACGTTTGAGATCGATGAAGTTAGTCTGAGTACGCTATGTGAGTCTCCTCTCCATTGCTGTATTTCAACAATGAAAACAAACGCCAGGAATCCCGAAAGTTACCAAATCTTCTGTTCACATGACCAGTAGTTCTGTCTGAGTATTCAGTCATAATCTCCTCAACCAAAGGCTCGGGCATAGCATACATGAAATCATCTAGTGACATTCCTGGAGTCACTCGAGGGACCATTCTCCGACGAACTGAATAGCGACAACCTCAACCTCATATCTTCCAGTCTCCCACCCCCTCCGCGGTGGCTTCCTGCTGCCCCCTGCCTTGTGTTGAGAGCTGTCGAACCCCTGGGGCTATCGGAAGGATACGATGCTTTAAAACCGAATAGTTCTGCTAGGGGTGAGGAAATGATGGGACTTGGAGAATCTGATATAAAGTCCATCAAACAGTTAAGATTGGACGACTCTCACTGGCAGTGGTTTTTCTAGAGGCCTTTACCGGCCGTCTTGGCGGTGTCTCTGCGGTTCGGATGATCCTCGGTAATCGATTGCTTTGCAATACGCCTGTGTGTGCTTGGAAGGTCTCATCCCTCGGACCTGAGCGGAACTAGTAATCCCTATCCAGTTGGGAGTGGTTCACCAGCGCTCATGCGGTTGATTATTGCAGTCGCCTCATGTTCGACGGCCTCGGCCCTAACAATGAATGCTTGCCTTTGCCTCGATAGACTTGCCCAATTCACAAA
>NW_003202775.1:0-1037 GCF_000006405.1 Perkinsus marinus ATCC 50983
TCCGACCTCTGACAGTTAATACTCGTACTAAGTACTGCTGATAATATGCAGCACAAGGTCTTCCACCGTGATTTAACTAACCACCACGGTGTACGGTACTAGAGACTGGCGATCCTCGACGAAACACATTTATCCAAGCAAGGTATTACTCTAGTGGTTATTCAGTCCAACTCTCATCCTAAAGGTCGCAGGTTCGAACTACGACGGGTCCGTGCGGGGTCCCCACCTCAGTGGGGTGCACGGACCAATCAACCATGCAAACTCGAACCCCCTCAAAGCAATGCAAAGTAACGCGCGAGAGCGCATCAGAGAGTAGAGTAGCACTCTAGCCTACATCGGAAAACTCAGACCAGTGCGCACGGCTGACAGTGCGCACTCAAGCCAGTGGTACTGGCTCAACACCAAACTAATAGCTCTAGTGGGTCACGAACAGAATGTGTCAGGCAGGACCATGACGGACTACAACGTCAAGTCTGCCACAGCGTGGCAGGTACACTAGCAACTGGCACCGCAGGTGACAGGATCAACCAGCACACCGCTAGGTGGATGAAACAATTTTTCGCCCTTTTTTTTCAGGGCGAGGGCAGGGCCCCTCCGCCCGTTATCAGAGCCAATTTATACACATCGAAGTTGGTACGTAAATAAGTCTATTTCGCGATCTACCCATAATATCGAACCGGGACTAGTACCAAACGAATCCTTATCGAATTTTAGGAACAATGGCATCAGCCGTTTTCTGGTTTATAGCTTGTGGTAGGAGCTATAATCGATTTAAGATTCTCCGTTAGGATGTCCGTTCAAGAATCGTCACTTGCAATCTCAAGGTGGGATTGGTCTAGTGGTATGCGCCGCGGCTGACGACCAGGAGGTCCCCGGATCGAATCTCGGGTAAGATAAAATAAAGTTTTTATATTATTTAAATATATAATCATATTCCAATTGTTATTAGATCTATTTCGTGGCGCGTGAGAAGTATATGCAACTTTTTATACCGCTATTCCCGATGTAATAATATGAGGTGTCGGTTCAAAGCTCAT
>NW_003214250.1:0-1463 GCF_000006405.1 Perkinsus marinus ATCC 50983
AGTCCATGAGGGACGAGTCGCAGCTGGGGCTCTTATAGGGACGAGAAACAATGCTAGTCCTTTAGAGACGAGTCGCAACTGAGGCTCTTGCGCACATAACCAGCCGGGATCGCAAGCATCGGAAAACCCCGGAAAATTCTACAACAAATCCTTACGACAGCTCTCCAAGGCCTAACCGAACGCCAGTTTTTACAGTCGGCTGCTAGTCCATAAGGGACGAGTCGCAGCTGGGGCTCTTATAGAGACTAGAAATACTGTTAGTCTATTAGAGACGAGTCGCAGCTGAGTTTCCCGTAGGAACGAGAAACGATGCTAGTCCTTTAGAGACGAGTCGCAGCTGGGGCTCTTATAGGGACGAGAAACAATGCTAGTCCCTTAGAGACGAGTCGCAGCTGGGGCTCTTATAGTCTATTAGAGACGAGTCGCAACTGAGGCTCTTGCGCACATAATCAGCCGGGGTCGCAAGCATCGGAAAACCCCAGGAAATTCTACAACAAATCCTTACGACAGCTCTCCAAGGCCTAACCGAACGCCACTTTTTACAGTGGGCTAACTTGTCTTATAGGGACGAGGAACACGCCACTATTAGTCCATTAGGGACGAGTGGCAGCTCATCCGGAGTCGCTAGCATCGGGAAACCCTGAGAAATTCTACAACTAATCCTTATGACAACTCTCCGAGGCCTAACCGAACGCCAGTTTTTACAGTGGGCTAACTTGTCTTATAGGGACGAGGAACACGCCACTATTAGTCCATTAGGGACGAGTGGCAGCTCATCCGGAGTCGCAAGCATCGGAAAACCCTGAGAAATTCTACAACTAATCCTTATGACAACTCTCCAAGGCCTAACCGAAGGCCAGTTTTTACAGTGGGCTGCTAGTCTCTTAGAGACGAGTCGCAGCTAAGGTTCTTATAGAGACAAGAAATACTCTTCTGCTAGTCCATAAGGGACGAGTCGCAACTGAGGTTCTTGCGCACATAATCAGCCGGGGTCGCAAGCATCGGAAAACCCAGGGAAATTCTACAACAAATCCTTACGACAGCTCTCCAAGGCCTAACCGAACGCCACTTTTTACAGTGGGCTAACTTGTCTTATAGGGACGAGGAACGCGCCACTGTTAGTCCCTTAGGAACGAGTCGCAGCTTAGGTTCTTATGGGGACGAGAAACACGTCACTGTTAGTCCATTAGGGACGAGTGGCAACCCATCCGGAGTCGCAAGTATCGGAAAACCCCGAGAAATTCTACAACAAATCCTTATGACAACTCTCAAAGGCCTAACCGAGCAACACTTTCCACAGTGGGCTGCTAGTCTCTCAGAGACGAGTCGCAGCTGAGGTTCCTATGGGGACGAGAAACAATGCCAGTCTTTCAGAGACGAGTCGCAGCTGAGGTTCTCATAGGGACAAGAAATACTGTTAGTCTATTAGAGACGAGTCGCAGCTGAGGTTCTCGTAGGAACCA
>NW_003206385.1:0-1734 GCF_000006405.1 Perkinsus marinus ATCC 50983
TCGTCCCTCATAAACCAGCAGTATTTTTAATCCCTATGAGAACCTCAGCTGCGACTCGTCTCTGAAAGACTGGCATTGTTTCTCGTCCCCATAAGAACCTCAGCTGCGACTCGTCTCAGAGACTAGCAGCCCGCTGTAGAAAGTGTTGCTCGGTTAGGCCTTGGAGAGTTGTCATAAGGATTTGTTGTAGAATTTCTCGGGGTTTTTTATGCTTGCGACTCCGGATGAGCTGCCACTCATCCCTAATGGACTAACAGTGGCGTGTGTCTCGTCTCCATGAGAACCTCAGCTGCGACTCGTCCCTAAGGGACTAGCAGTAGAATGCTCGTCGGGACTAGCTGATACGATAACCTCAGCTGCGACTCGTCTTTGAAAGACTAGCATTGTTTCTCGTCCCTATGAGAACCTCAGCTGCGACTCGTCCCTCATAAACTAGCAGGATTTTTCATTCCTATGAGAACCTCAACTGCGACTCGTCTCTAATGGACTAACAGTGGCGCGTTCCTCGTCCCTATAAGACAAGTTAGCTCACTGTAGAAAGTGGCGTTCGGTTAGTAGTCAATAACCGGTCAATAACAGCTGCGACTCGTCCCTAATGGACTAGCAGTAGAATACTCTTCGGGACTAGCTGATACGAGAACCTCAGCCGCGACTCATCCTTAATGGACTAACAGTATTTCTTGCCCTATGAGAACCTCAGCCTCGACTCGTCTCTAAGGGACTAGCAAAAGAGTGTTTCTCGTTTCTATGAAAACCTCAGCCACGACTCGTCCCTAATGGACTAACAGTGGCGTGTTCCTTGTCCCTATAAGACAAGTTAGCTTACTGTAAAGAGTAATGGAGTGGCGTTCGGTTAGTAGTCAGTAACCGGTCAATAGCAGCTGCGACTCGTCCCTGAGGGACTAGCAGTAGAATGCTCGTCGGTACGAGCTGATACGAGAACCTCAGCTGCGACTCATCTTTAATGGACTAACAGTATTCCTTGTCCCCATGAGAACCTCAGCTGCGACTCGTCTCTGAAAGACTGGCATTGTTTCTCGTCCCCATAAGAACCCCAGCTGCGACTCGTCTCTGAGACTAGCAGCCCACTGTAGAAAGTGTTGCTCGGTTAGGCCTTGGAGAGTTGTCATAAGGATTGGTTGTAGAATTTCTCGGGGTTCTCCGATGCTTGCGACTCCGGATGGGTTGCCACTCGTCCCTAATGGACTAACAGTGACGTGTTTCTCGTCCCCATAAGAACCTAAGCTGCGACTCGTTCCTAAGGGACTAACAGTGGCGCGTTCCTCGTCCCTATAAGACAAGTTAGCCCACTGTAAGAAGTGGCGTTCGGTTAGGCCTTGGAGAACTGTCGTAAGGATTTGTTGTAGAATTTCCCGGGGTTTTCCGATGCTTGCGACCCCGGCTGATTATGTGCGCAAGAACCTCGGTTGCGACTCGTCCCTAATGGACTAGCAGAAGAGTATTTCTTGTCTCTATAAGAACCTCAGCTGCGACTCGTCTCTAATGGACTAACAGTGGCGCGTTCCTCGTCCCTATAAGACAAGTTAGCTCACTGTAAAAAGTGGCGTTCGGTTAGTAGTCAATAACCGGTCAATAGCAGCTGCGACTCGCCCCTAAGGGACTAGCAGTAGAATGCTCGTCGGGACGAGCTGATACGAGAACCTCAGCTGCGACTCGTCTTTAAGGGACTAACAGTGGCGTGTGTCTCGTCTCCATGAGAACCTTAGCTGCGAC
>NW_003209282.1:0-1047 GCF_000006405.1 Perkinsus marinus ATCC 50983
TTATAACCAAATCATTGACTACTTCACAACAAGCGAGTAAAGACGATGATGGCATTTTAGCTTTGTGTGGCAGAAAAGATATGAAAGACCCCTTGTGAGTTCCATTGTCTACTGATAGAACACTCTAGTACCGATTGTGACACCGGAGTGGAGGATATTTGCGTGGGAAGATTCGTTTTTAAGCTGCGTAGAGCTGTGGGAAATATATCAGCTGTTTACATTGGTATTCGTATTATTGTACAGTATTTGGTTGTTTGTAGGTTTTACAATTTTCCAAACTCTTTATTATAATGTCATCTACTACTACTTGTAAGAATACTATGAAAGTGACTTTAATCGGTGCTTCCGGTGCCATTGGTATGCCTCTTTCATTGTTGTTGAAGTTGAACCCTCTGATCACGGAGTTGGCTCTTTATGATGTCCATCAGGCTCGTATACCCGTTCCTGGTATTGCTGCTGATAATTCTCATATCAACACTCCGGCTAAGGTGAGAGGATATGTCGATGCTGAGCATCTCCCTGAGGCTGTCACTGGAAGCAACGTCATCATTGTATGTGCTGGTATTGCTCAAAAACCCGGTATGTCTCGTGAGGATCTCTTTGGTGTTGATGCCGGTATAATGCGTGACATCGCAACAACTTGTGCTAAATATGCCCCGAATGCTATGATGTGCATCATGTCGAATCCCGAGACTTCACTCGTTCCTCTCACTGCTGAGATCTATAAGAAGGCCGGAGTCTATGACCGTAAGAAGCTCCTCGGCATCACAACTCTCGATGTGACTCGTGCTCGAACCTTCTATGCAGAAGCTACTGGTCTTGATGTTGAGAAGGTTCATGTTCCTGTTGTCGGTGGTCACGGTGGCTGTGCTATTCTTGCTCTCTTCTCGCATGCTACACCTTTTGTAAAGTTGGATGAGAACACCATCAAGGCTTTGGATGAACATGTCCAGACTGCTGTCACTGAAGTCGTCGATGCTCTCGCTGGTGCAGGTTCGGCCTCTCTGTCTATGGCATACTCTGCTGCTGAGTTCATCGATACTGTCA
>NW_003209124.1:0-792 GCF_000006405.1 Perkinsus marinus ATCC 50983
TGGCAGAGATGTTCCTCTTCTGCACGAGCATAATCAGCAAGGTGCTTTTTCGTTCGGTGATTTGGTCTTCTACCGTTCTAGGAACCCCGAGTTTCGTGGGAACTCTGCCATACCTGAATGGTTTATCTATGTTGGCAAGGTGATTTCTTACTCTTCTTCTAAGAGTGAGTATCATGTCCACGTCTATTGCCCAGGTGATGCTGGTAGTACCAGCCTGGTACAAGATGGCTACCGATATGGGTCTTACCACCCAAACGTGGTGTCACGACGACTTTTGCGCCGCCCTCAACCTCCTCCTGCTTCTACTCCCAAAATGGTGAGTATCAAGGAGAGTGATGTTCTAGCTAGATGTGGCTTAATCCCTAGCGGCAGCATTGAGACTAATTCTCGTCAGTGGTTGCACGCTGCAGGTGTCGCTCCACCAAGTTCCTCTTGAACCTCCAACTCTGAAGTGCTGGTTCAAGAAGTAAAGATGACCTTTTGTTAAGGCTAATGACTAGACTCTAGTCACTAGAGTGGGGGCTTTGTGACGAGTGGGTTACTAATGACTAGGACCTTGTTCTCCTCTACTCATGACCCTCCACAATCGTCCCTATTGCACAATATCCTACAAGCTGTGCTAAAGTCTAGGCTAGCTACTATGCTATGCTAAATTAGCATATAGTATAGCATTGCTAATATAATGATACAAGTGATGATAAGGTGTTCAATGCATTGTATGTGATAATATTGTTTCAGCCTATTAACTCCCACTCGTATTATTATTATCAATAATATGTCTCTATCTTCAAG
>NW_003203733.1:0-1122 GCF_000006405.1 Perkinsus marinus ATCC 50983
AGTGGCTCGACCATTGTGCCACATTGTTTCCTTGTCCCCCAATTTTCGGTCCGAACACAATTGTCCCTGCGTGCTAAGGTGCTGCAAAGCTAGAGCTAGTAGTAGCTCATACGTAGTTTGTAATCACAGTTATAAGTTGTAACGTAACGTATCCCGATACGTTCTACTCTATTGTACGTCCGCTCTCGTACAAGGTTATCTCTGCTCACTTGTCGTGTATTGAGTTCCATTATTAGGAGGTTACTATCCCTACATAATTTGGTAGCAGCTCCTCGTTCTATTCGACAACTTTCACTCCAACGGACGATATACGTGACTGGTTTGAAGCTTATGAGCTCTATACCTACGGTAATCTCTATGATGATCGTGCTCGTGCCCGTTTCCTGGGTGCATTCCTTACTGGTGATTCTGCTAATGTTTGGAAGACTCAGTGCTCTAAGGTTAATTACGAAGCTGACAAGGCAATTCTCATTAAGACTTTTGAGAAGTGTCGATTGCCTGATGAAGCTTGGAGTCGGTTTGATAACTACCAGTGGGATCGCATCCAACCATTGTCGGTTTATGCAGCTGCCCTGTCACGATACTTGAACGAGTACAACGACTTGCTGAAGCCTGATTGTCGACTTTCACTACCTGCCAGAGAGACTCTTTTGGTTGAGAAGTTATCTAAGTTGGCTACAGGCGCGGCGAAGGCTGAGATTCGTCGAGCCCGTCCTCGGAGTGCTGCCGATGTTTGTGACCTTTTGGGTGCCTACGTTGACAACAGTGATCAGACTGGTATTAATGCTGTCCGTTCTATAGAACCTAAGTTAGATGCCAGCATTGAGATGTTATCCAAGCTACTTGGTGCCTTTGAGGGTGCCCAGTCGCGACAAGCGGAGCAGTTTGATCGACTTTGCGCCGTTTTGGGTAATCCACAGCCAAAAGGCCAACCTAATGGACAAGCAGTACAAAATGGTCAACAACGACGACGAGGTGTTCGTAGATGTGGTATTTGTTCTGGCCCTCATCTAACTCTGGAGTGCTTCCACAAGAAGTTTACTGTTGGTTGTGCTATTTGTGGGACACTGAGCACTTCGCCCGTAATTGCCCGTTGCGTACTACCTTCTTGGCTGGTCTTCA
>NW_003199629.1:0-2201 GCF_000006405.1 Perkinsus marinus ATCC 50983
AGAGGTTCGTCGGTTATGCTCTGGTCTTCATGGTCTATATTCTTCAGAGACGGAGGTTGTTCAAGCGCTATACCGCTGGAACTCTCTAGTGATGAACGAAAAGCAATCCCTGCCCGAGTATCTCAAGACATTCGAGGAACATAGACTTCAAGTGGAAAGACTCCAGGGAAGCACTATGGATGATCGCATCCTCAAGCACAAGCTCCTTATGACATTGACGGCTGTTCATCGCGAGACGGGGCTGACGAAGATGGGTTCCCTATCGTATCATGAGCTTATGCACGAGCTGGTACAACTAGATAGAGTTCGTCAGCTTGCGGGCCAACACCGAAAACACACTGTTTCGTCTAATGTTAAGAACGTCAACACCGTGGAGGCTCCTCGCACAAGTCAAGAAAGGAGACAGCAGCAACCTACTGGTCGGATACCTAAGAGAGCGAAGAGGTGGTCATGTGTTCGGTGTCTTGACACGGTTGCACCTCAAGGGCATGACCATCGAACCTGCCCGAGTGAGCATCCTATTGATAAGGAAGGCCGCTGTCATCATTGTAATCGCACAAAGGGTTCAGGCAGAAATTGCTGCCAAGACCCCAATCTATGCACTGCGAGTAATAATCGAAGGTGCCCTCGGTGTCATAAAGAGAATGCACATCATCCCTTTCACTGTCCTGGTCCGCTGCCGACTACTGCTGCTACGACGAACCCTCTGCAGACAATGACTACCTCAACATCCGGGACATCTATGCTCACATTCGAGACGGTCACCATAGGAAATACCAGTACTGCGTTTGAGAAATCACCACTCAGGCACACTACCCTCAAGATCATCGGGAAGAATAAGAAAATATCGATCTGTGGTCTGATAGATACAGGTGCAGAGACAAATGCTATTAGCGAGGTCGCCATGGAGAGACTCATCCGAGAAGGGGCCGAAGTCAAGAAGCTCGATGAAAAATGTACCGCTATTATGGCCGATGGCAACCCTATAAACGATTGTCCGGTCTATCGACTCCGCATTGCACAAGCTGGAGAGTCTGTTGAAGCATCGGTTGTTGTCATCAAGGGACTAACACGTGATCTGCTCGTCAGTGGTGTCTCTTTCGAGCATTTCTGCTCATACAGTATGGTTGTTCGCCGGTGGAGGAGACCGGCTCTTCAATGTTGGCAGTATGTCTCCAAAACTGAGGAAGCTATGGGATAAGTTCTATGAGGAATTCTGTTGTCCGTCCATCACTAGCAATAACACTACCGTAGAGGTCGTAGATAACAACGAGTCCACAGAGAATGTTGGTGAAGCCCCATATATCTATGGGATAACACTTCAAAACGAGAATGAGCTCAAGAAAATTGGAGGAGATGGTCTTACTGATTGTGGTGTATTAGAGGACGGCGATGACGTAATGGATTCTCCAACAAACGGAGAACGGCTAGGGCAAGACCGTACTGCTGAGAGCACCCCGCAAACTATTCAGAGATATACACATAAGATCAAGTGGCTAGGCCTTAGACCAGTGAATGATATAGAATTGCACCGACATCTTGCTAATGGTCTAGAAGCAAGATTGAAGAAGGCTGGTACGTTCGAGCTCTATGATGCCGAGATAAAGAAGTTTGAAAGTCTCGGGTTCATAAAACCCATAGATCCGAGTCGTGCCTGCTTCTGCTTGAGACACTTTCCAGTGACTCGCAAGCATGGCAACGAGCTCAGTAGCATGCGAGTACGTCCCGTCTTCGACGGGAGCATGCTGCGAGGTAAGATCTGCCCGAACATTGACGACTCGGACAAGCAACATGTTACGAGTTGTATATATCTCCTGAGAAGATTCCACCATTTCGTCTCCTGTGATTTCAAGGCCGCATTTCTACAGATAGAATATGGCGATGAATTAGATAAGAGGCATTTGTGTTTCTGGTGGCGAAATATCCTCTACTCATATCAACGAGTTTTATTCGGATTACCCGATAGCCCTGGTGCTCTAATACACGCCTTGGCTGACAACATCGAGACCAGTAAATCAGCTCTAAATAAATGCCTCGATATCGACCCCAAGGGTGCCTATGGTATACGCATTCTCATGGATGATCTATCGATCGCAGCACAGACGGAAGGTCTGGTACATGAAGTATTGAAGGAGGTCCTAACAACGGCTGCGAGTCGAGGATTCGAAGAGAATGAGGCCAAAAGGATATCGTCTGCTCTG
>NW_003211432.1:0-1169 GCF_000006405.1 Perkinsus marinus ATCC 50983
ATTTACAGGAAGCGCAGGGGAAGGAACAGGACTTGACTCATCCTCCAACTGAAAAGGAAATATCTCATACCACAACAGCTGCAACTGAATGATGAACGAAGAATGAGACTACTTACGTCATAACGACATAACGGACACTGAACGTTATCAGACCTCAGGAACCACCTGAAATGACCACAAGTCATGACCGCGCGCCACAAAATAGAGAATCTTACTTGAATAGGCAGTCCTCATGGAATACATGACCGCATTCAAGCTCGCAGACCGGGTCATCAGGCTTATATTCGCCGAGACAGACTGCACAGTCAGTAGCCGTTTCACCGTGCCTAAACAGGTATAATAAGTAGGGCCCAACTGAAGTCCGTTAAAAACCGACATCTTCCATGCTGGATACAGCTGTTGAGCATCGTCGTCATCATCACTAGAAGTGCTCTCACGATTCAAGCGCAGCATTGAAAGGACACTACTAATGTGGTTATGGGAACCTTTCGCCGTGGATACCGGCTCGGCTTCGGCTGATGTTTCATCGAAGGAGCCTTCGTCAAACGAAGAGACCTACAAAGAGTAAACCAAATCATCACTCAATCAATCACTCTCTACCATTGACGCGAAGCGATGATACGAACTCTTCGTTGACTACCATAGTGCTCATCCGTCTGCGCTGTAATAACTTATAGTCTTTGTACTCAGCACGAAGAGTCTTCTCTTCCACCAACGACTTGAGGCGTCTTCGTCGCTTCGTCGCGGGGTCCTGGTACTCCTCATTCCAGGACGCCCCACGTGCAGACGAGCGAGACCAATAGAGTCGAAGCTGATAACAACAACAACACTCGGAGATCTATAGTATGCGAATCACATCATGAAACCCACCAAAAAGACCGAGCCCATAACCACTATCGAGCCCACAGCTGCGATGATGATATAAAGTATCTTATGTGTTTCAGGAGGCTGAGAATCTTCAAGTGTAGAAGTCACTGCTGGGGCTAGTGTTGTTGTGATGTTCATATTGATGATAGATGTTCTTACAAAAGGGGACGACTAATACCAGAACCATACAGAGTGTACCAAAACTCAACTTGGAAGGTTATTAGTAACAGCGGTAAGAACCTACACATCCCGACGAGGTTCATCTGGAAATTCGTGGGTTTCAGAAAATCACCACAAGAACC
>NW_003203792.1:0-4849 GCF_000006405.1 Perkinsus marinus ATCC 50983
AGGGCTGATCAGAGACTCAAAGCCTCAGCTAGAGGTCCTCCCGATCGTATGTGCCGAACCTCGAAAGTTGGGTAATGTACTTCTGTGTCCACTGCGGGACTTGGATGTGACCAAGCGTTCAGAGATGCGCTTTGACATGGAATGAGGAATGTTGATAACAAGTGGTATATTCTCGCAAAATCTTGCAGCTCTAGCGTGCTCTAAGCATTCCTCAGCTCCTCTGCGCGGCGCATAAAGCCCTAGCCTTCTCCAGTAATGCAAACTTAGTTGTGATTGGGATGGATAGCAGAGTTTTCGAAATCGGGAGCATCCTATGTACTCAACGTACGAGACTCGGTGAAAGGCTTTCGCGATCGGAGTTTTCGCGGTGGAGGAAGAAGACCAGGTCTAGTAGACTGCTGCGGAGTGATGTTAGTGAGCTGGCGGTAGGGTTAACGAGGATGGGGCGAAGGGATCAGGAATTCTCGCGAAGAAGAGTTACAAAGTGTTTCGTGAATCGGCAGTGCTAGCATGTCCTCTCGACACCCGGGGGTTCGCTGAGGTTGAAAGCTTCTGTGAATGCAGTTCATAAGCCACGCTAGTCCGTGTTATTATCAAGTTGTTATTGCGGGGGTATATGTGGTGTTAATTGGAGGAGGAGTGGTATGGGTTGTGTTTCTTGATAGGGTTTTTAATCGAGTTTTTTCGCATAAGAGATGTTATCATCAGCCGCTAGAGCATCGAGTAACTTAGGAGCGAGCACGATAGCTCGGGGAGTCTCCGGATCACCGGCAACCAGGAGGTTCTTCTCAACCATCCTTGTAGCGGAGCAACGAGGAGGCAAACTAGAAAAGGTAAAGCTCTGCATTCCCGTTACCGTCCATAGCTCAGTTTCAGTCATCTCTCTGTGCTGCTACAGCAGCTAGCCAGTTGACTAAAAGTTTCTCCGTTATGCTTGCTGGAGGTAAGGTGTTATGATGCAAGGAACCAGACCTTGCGATTTGTTCATAGGTTCGCGAGAAGCTGCAGAAGCCGCAGCTCGATTACCTGGGGTTGAGAAGGTCAGCTGGACTAGTATTAGCCCCTCGACGTTCACGGTATAGGTCTATCACTGTAACCCTGGCGACGCTGCGCTGGACCACCCAGCAGCCGACACTATTGCTAACGCCGTTGTAAAGCTAACGAAGGAGACGGGAGCTTCTAATGTAGTCGCTGGTACTCATTCCCAGGGTTTCATGCTCGTTGGGGGATCCGGTTCTTAACTCAGGCAACAGCAGTGTTATCAGAGACTCTCTGCCGCGGGCAGCAGCCATGCTAGACACCCAGCCTATCACTGATGTGAATCGGAATGATGCGATCGGGTTAGTGTTATTTTGGCTCTGCTCTTCCAGGTTATCAAGGTCATCTCGAATGACACTTTTAAGAGGCCGATGTATGCTGGTAATGTGATCGCTACAGTGAAGTCCTCGGACCCTGTGAAAGTAGTTTGCCGAAAACCCTTATGTGGTTGATGGTCGTTGCCTAGGTACTTGTTTTCCGGCCAACTGCCTTCGAGCCTACTGAGGTTCCCCAGAACGGTGATGCTGCGGAGATTGTGAATACAGAGATCGATACGGTCGGCTCTAGCATTGTGAGTCAGTGTTGGAGTATGTGTTCGCTTTCCCTCAGCCGAGCTCAGGAGTTTGCTCGCTAATTCAAGGAGTTTACATACGAATTTTCATATTGTCACCAACGGAAGTAGTTGGCCATGTGTGTATTCTCCGACACTGCGGATATAGCATTGGTGATAGTACCTGTCTCAAAACTTTCTTCCCTATTTAGAAATTTGTAAGCGAGGGTGACAAGTCGACTGAGAAGCCCATGCTTCAGACTGCCCAAGTTGTTGTGGCTGGTAATGTCCACACATAGAAGACTTCAGTGTGTTATGGTATCGTGCTTATTCCCAGGTGGGAGAGCTCTGAAAGACAAGGAGACCTTCGACAGCATGTTGGAGCCTCTCGCGGAAAAACTCGGAGCTGCATGTATGTCACCTATTGATACAGTCTGTTCAGTGCTGGTACCTTTTCAGTGGGTGCTACACGTGCTGCCGTCGATGCTGGGTACTGCTCCAACGACTTGCAGATAGGACAGACCGGGAAGGTGGTGGCGCCTCACTTGTAAGTTCATCTCGCTCGCTCACAGCATCCAGGAACTGTGATGTCCGTATAAGGAATCGATTCGATGGTCCTTCTGCTTTACTAAGGAAGTACCCTGTTTGGTGCTATCTCTCATTAATAGAATCAGACATGGAGCGTACTTGCAGGTACATAGCCATTGGTATCTCTGGGGCTATCCAGCATACGGCAGGCATAAAGGATTCGAAGTGCATCGTTGCTATCAATATGGACGCTGAGGCCCCGATCTTCCAGGTAAGCCTCTACGTACTGGTGACAGTCTGATTGCTTGTGTCAGGTTGCCGACTATGGTTTAGTTGGTGATTTATACAAGATCGTGCCGGAGTTAACTGCTAAGCTGTGAAGGCTGCTAATTAAGCCTCCTTGTTTGAGTTTGCAAGTTTAGATTGCGATGTGTGCATTGCTGAACGCAGACACTCTGGCGCCGCTTTCGGAGAAGTTGTTCAGCGTTTCAATAGAGAGTCTCGTGATGAGTCTAGCTTTGTGTCACCGATTGTCTAGCGGGAAATTCGCGCAGGTCTACGGGCGACATATAGAAATACTGCGAGGTAGAAGGTCACGAATTTCCTTTTAGGGTCCATTGTGCGGAATGGATTCTCTTTCGGCGATCTCGACCGGTTTCGAGTGAGAACTAACCTCTAAGGCGAGTATCGCTCTGGTCTAGGAAGGGCCAGGAATCCTGGATGGACATTGTCCATTGGACAACATAGCTGAGAGGCTCCATTCTCTGCAAGATTGTTCCTTGGCGAAAACCTTTGGTAAAAATCTTTCCTATCGCAGTGATGAGTTTTCAAGAGTGACTGGAGCTGCAGGAGAGCGTACACCTGAACTTGTCATAATGCCTCTTTGTCTAACAGTCTTTGAATACCTTCGTAAAGGCTTCTACAACACCCACTAATATCATCCATGGATGGTGCCTGATGTGCAGCTGGCCACACAACACTTTGATGCCCTGTAACACCGCACGGAAAAGAGAGGCGTCTTGCTTTGCCGAAAATCGGATACAGAGTAATTCGAGTCGTGAGAACTGGAGGGCCCACTGAAGGTCGCCCTTCCGGATAAGCTGTCGATCTTCCCACGACCGATCAGTAAGAGCGCTCTTCTGGAGAGAGTCCCGAAGTTCCCACGCGCTTCAGAGCAGGTCCTGAAAGTTTGACAATTTCCTTTGACAAGTCCCAAAAGTCTTACGCTGTCCTGAAGCAAGTCCTTAAAGTTTGACAGTTTTCGGTGACAAGTCTCAAAAGTCTCACGCTCTTCTGAGGCAAGTCCCGAAGGTCTCACGCTCTTCAGAGGCCATCTTGAAGGTCTCCCATTCTTCAGAGATAAGTACACTAATTCGCATGATTTGTATCACATTCTCGGTAAGCCTACGATTTAACTGTGCAGTATAATGAGAGAAGATAAATAACTGCTATAAAGCGATTCACTTCCAGTACTACTACATGTCCTGCCTATATATCCATATATATACCCGCTGCAACCGTTTCACCCTTCCTGCATTTGCATAACATTTCCTTTTGGTCTGAATTTGCTCAACGAGCTTCTTTTTCGGGTGAGTCGGCTCAGAAAGTATCGCTTGTGACTCAACACTATGAGGACTATTGAAAGGGGCCGGATGGTTCTACTAAAAAGTTACTTCTTACATTTCGTTACCGTTTTTAACGAATTGTGCTACGGTAGCACTTAACTGCTACCCTGCGTCTGTCATCTATCTTCGACTAGTATGTTTGCTCGTGTGCTGTTTAAGGTTAGGTAGAGATCTCCCGTATTCTGATATAGTACTGAACAGCGCCCTCCCATAGAAGACTTCTGTCCTGAGCGGATGGCTCACATAGCAGTACGATGGGATTGGCAAACAACGCAAATGTTTGGAGCTGCTCGTTGACTGCGCCCGTTTAAACATCTTCTGGGAGGCTAATACGCTGAGATCTTTCCAGAGATACTTCTTTGTGGCCAACTCCGCTACCAGCTCATTCCCATAACTAGTCGGGAGCTTACTCAAGGCTCCTCAGTAAACAGCCTGATGATAAGTGCTATAGTCATGCTCCAATTTTAACAGACACCTCTTGCTTGCAACTTCCCTCCATCATCCCTATGAAGCCTCGTTAGCTCGCAAAGTGTGGTCTCGTTCGAATGGGCCTGCCTTCTTGAGCTTACCACACACTAGTGCTGACAGTGGGTTGCAGCGCACCGCATTAACGGTGTACACTGGTCTTTTCCAGAGTAATAACAGGCGCGCCGAGTGGGGTCATTTCATACAGCTCAGTCGTGATAAATTTTCAACGGCTCCTTTTTTGGGGAAAAGACTGATTTGTTTTCGCTGGGTTCGACTAGGGATGTGGACGGCTAATGGTGGAGGTACGGGGAGTTTCCAATCGAGGTTCTAAGATATTCCGAGTCCGGTCCTGTAGTAGAGCTTTTATAGTGATGGTTTCTGAGTGGCTTTCGTAAGATTAGTAGCCAATCTAGTAGTTCATCTGGAATTTCCATCACCGATAGTTGTGGCAGTTTCTCTGTGTTGGCTGTGATAAGCTGTATTGACCTAGCAGGAGGAAGATGGCGGCTTGGAGTGGCTTGAGCATAATGTTGATCGCAATAACGATCATGGGATGCCTGTGGGTAGTAGAGGGGTGAATCAGCGTATCCATGGAGCATGCTGCGATCCTGTTGATGAGGCATGAATGGTCCTCCCCAGG
>NW_003201727.1:0-3314 GCF_000006405.1 Perkinsus marinus ATCC 50983
CAGTAGCAGTACCGCCACTGAGTAGCATATACTGACAAGTAGTAGGAGTAGTATGGTAGTAGTCATTCTTCTTACGAGTTGCCCTCATTCTTCTGTACTCTCTCTAATGCTCTTAATGTTGGTGCCACTTGTGATGTCTATAAAAGTAAAGGTAATCTCGAGCATTACTATTATTATTACTATTACTACCTCTTGTCTACGTTTAATATCATTCTGTATCCTATTAACTCTCCTCTCAACATTCTTCCAATGAGGACCCTTACCATGAAATCTCCAAGACATAGTCCTATATCATTATTATTATCATCGTAGTAGTATTATTATTATTACCGGAATGCCTCCTTAGCACTCTGTATTCTACCAAATTCATCTCTATGATCTATCCTCAACTCAGCTTCTTCACTAGTCATAGGACGTTTACCAGGATCACTAATAACATACTACTCATATCATTAGTATCAATACTAATAACGACCTACTATGAATTGAAGGAATCCTGATCACCAGACATCATACCTACAAAAAGCTACTAACTACTACTAGCATCATATATATACTGTATTATTATTAATTATTACCTCTCTGAACAAAATATCGTATAGCACATGCTGCACCATCATCAACCTTTTGATCTTGCATAGCTTCATCTCTAGCCTCAAACTACATAGAGGTATACTCATATTCGTCGACTTATCATCATCACCTCTTCCTCTTCCTCATCATCCTGATGTGAATCTTTCAAATCCTCAGTAGATGATAACTCCATATTATCATCATCATCGTCATCTTGTTGTTGTTCATCAGACCTAGTACTATGAATACTACTACTACTATAGCCATATACAGCCATAGCTCCCTTCTTGTATTACTCCTTTCCTTCTCCTCCTATACCCCTCCTAGCAGTTCCTCCTTTTAGCATCCTCCTACGCGACTCTCGATATCTACATCACTAATATTACTACCAAATAGTGATAGTAATAGTGAATACGCTCGTTGAGCTGCAAACTCCTCATCCTTCTCAGCCTGCTTCAACTCTACTGGTGTTTGTATAGATGCACAGAATTCGCTAGCTCTACTCATTCTACCAACATCACCTATATCATCATCACTAATATGTTGCTAGTATACCAATTAATATTACCATTATTATCCCTACTAACCCTATCCCTATCTGTATTCTCCTCCTCCTCCTGCTTTTCTAGAGCATCATTATCATCATCACCATCAGCTCCCATATTCTCATCCTTTACCTATCCTCTCAATATTGATGAGTACTAGTAGTGTTGTCGTATTACTACATCATTATTAGTATCCATATGGTCATGTACATAGGATGCACCAGTATCCAAGTCGATAACATTATTACCAGCAATACCACCACCATCATCATCCTGATCCCTACTACCACTACTACTCTCTATTGGTTCCTCCTTCACTAGTGAGCGTGCTTTGACCTATTGAGCAGATATACTCCAATAACAAGCCTATACAGCCATGCAGTAGGATAGAACAGAGAACACTCTTACTAGATTACTAACATCCTACTACTACTACTCATACTGCTCTTGTTGTTGTTGTTGTTGTTGCTACTCACCTTTTGCTCCACCATCCTCTGCCTCTCTAACTGTCGATATAACTCTTGATCCTCCTCACCATCCTGTAGATCATCATCATTATCCATAGTTCTCTTAGGAGGAGGTATCCTATAAGATGAACATAATAGTGTTAGAGGAGTGATAAGTCGGCAAGTACACTATATCATCATCACCACCATCACTGACACTGGCACTGGCCTCCTCTTTATTATTACGACTACGACGACGTAGTCTAGCACCCTTCCTAGCCTAATACACAGGATTAAAGTAATAGTTACTGTATGAGTAATACCTCCTTGTTCCTCCTCTTCAAGAATTTAGCAGCCTCATTAGTGTTCATAATATCAGATTGTATACGTATAATATTACCACCAGCAACTAGTTGATAATACTACCACTACAAAGGAGTACTATTGTATGATATTTATTACCAGATTGCATCATAGATCGTCTCTTGTTCTCCTCCATTATTTCCTTTAATCTACCCTCTACATCCTGTGTTAACTCTGCTGTAATGTTCTGTTCTAGCCCATCATTACTAAGAGCTAGAGTAAACCCTCTACGTCTAGCATCTACTGCTGCCCTCTCCTCTACTGTTGTATACCTATCATAGTACCAAAAGCAGCAACAGCAGCAGCAGAGGTATGATTATAGTAGTAGTAGTTATTACTTATCTAATATATTATCACCAGATAGATCATCATTACCCTCCTCCTCTTCATCCCAGTGTAGTGTAGGATCCCATGCATCTAGTATTACTATTATTATAGAGTATATGAATACTATCATTACTCCTATGTTTTTCCTTCCTCCATAAATCATCCTTTTCCCTCTGTGCTAACCCTTGTGGCCCCCCTGCCTCCTCTAATACCTATTACCACATGTAAATAGGTATATACTCCCTTAGTGTACTACAACTTCATCATAATCATCATCATCCTCTTCTTCTTCATCGGTACCACATGCCAATATAGGCTTATCCCTCATGGTTAATATAGTCTCACCTATCAAGTATGTACTTATATTAATACTAGTATTTTCTACTACTACTACCTTCCCTTAGATCCTCAATATTATGTGCCACTTTTAGACGTACTTCACCACCTCTTCCTTCTTCTTCTTCTTGTTGTTTACTTTTCTCCTCCTCAATACCACGCTGTCTCTTGTTCCTTACACTCATCCCTTCTCCTCTAACTGCCTGGTATGATGATGATGATGATGCACCAGCAGCAGCAGTAGTAGACGAGACCTTATGTCTATCTAATAATAATTTATCATCTTGGTAGGAGGATATACATCATCATAATCAACTATTATTATTACTTCGTTCCACCCAATCTGCCGCTGACTCCTCTTCCTCCTCTTTCTCCTTGTCACCTAATGTATTACCAGTGATTAGCTCTTCATGCATCTATATTGATAATAATGAAAAGGGGCAATGTAGAGAATGATAATACCCTTTTATCACGCCTTTTCCTTATAGCATCCTTAGCATTGTATACTTCTCCCTCTTCTTCTTCTACTAATAATCTAGGATTATCCGAACTCCCTTCAGGTGCCTATCATCATTATGATACTACTATATGACCGTCATGATGATGATGATGTTATGGTTCGTATTACATCATCCTGGCTGGTAAGAGTGAGCTTCTTTAAGCCTAAGCTCTCCCTTAGTTTATTACTCTCCTCCACAGTCATACTAACCTCCTTAGTAACGCC
>NW_003206209.1:0-929 GCF_000006405.1 Perkinsus marinus ATCC 50983
AATATCGCACGAAGCGATACCCTTGCGATCTCATATCCATCAAAGATGAATAGTCGAAAGCGAGGTCCGGTCTTCCGGTTCACGCCAAGAGTCGCAACAAAAAACACAAAGGGTTTGCATAACTAGTCGTATAAATACAACTGATATACTAACCTTGGTCTATTGCTGCATCATGCAAATCTTGTATTAGATTTGCGGGTAAGATAAATCCACCCGACTTTCCCACAATGAGCGGGTACTAATACAAAACCCCATGAAAATCAATGATATTTTGCAATATCATGAATCCTTCGAATAAACCGGAATACTCGACGCTGACCGATTTGGCAGCTATCGAATACCCAAAATATATCGAAATGTCAGTCATCCTGATCGCCGCCGGCAGATCAGGAGTGATGTCCAAAAACTCCCAATTTGGGAACTCGGACATCACAACAGTCCTTTCGCAAGAATCAGCCACCCACAATTATATAAAAAATGCAATAATCCGGAAAAACTTCGAAAAAGAAACCGTCAATGGTGATTGGTGACGCGGTGATACCAAAAATACAAATAGCACACGATATACCTCTTTTTTAAAAAATTCACCGCGTCACCCATCACCACCCCAAATCTGCGCAACGAAAAAGGTCAATTTTAAGTAAAATTCACTTAAATTTCACTTAAATTCACTTAAATGGAATGCGCAGATTTAGACCATTTTGGTGACATCTCCAAATGACCTACCACATATGGTCCACTGTAACACCCCATCCTCAGAAGCATACCCATATGGTTGAAATCGAGCCACATGGCCTACATCAACTTTTATACCCACCTGCAAGTCAATTTCGCCCATGTGCGAATTGATGTGCAGCTTTCGCGAGCATCTTTGACAAACGTGCACATCGATTTCGCGCATCCCCTCCACCCTTGGACATGTTATAACT
>NW_003216671.1:0-1119 GCF_000006405.1 Perkinsus marinus ATCC 50983
GGCTCATCCCAATTATTCGGTTATGATCAAGCAGGCCTTGACCACGTGTAAGGGATTCCAGAAGATGAGCCGTCAGGCCGTTCTCAGCTTCATCAAGCAAAACTTCGGTGTCGAGAATAAGGCAGCTCTTAACAAGGCTCTTAAAGCTCTCGTGGATGCTGGTACTGTCAGCCAAGCGAAGGCGTCATACAAACTGGCTGCTGGGTCAAGGGCTGCCGACAAGAAGCCCGCGTCCGCGAAGAAGTCCAAACCAAAGGCTCACAAAAAGAAGGCTTCTGCCAAAAAGCCTTCGACAAAGAAGGCTACGACTAAGAAGCCTGCTAGGAAGCCGGCTGCTCCGAAGACCAAGAAGGTCGCTGCGAGCAAGAAGGTTTCTGCTCGATCAAAGCCTCCGGCGAAGAAGCGGGCTGCCGAAAAGGTCAAAAAAGTGACGGCGAAGAAGCCTGCGGCTAAGCGATTGAAGAAGTAGGTCTTGAGGTTTTGGTAGAGACCTTTTAATTGCCCACAATCATTACAAGGCGTTGTTTGGCGCCATCATGAACGGTCTAATGAGAAACCCCATGGAAACTGCGAATAGGAGAGGTATCTACCAAACTGCGAACCCAGGGCCTGAAAGCTGGAGTCTGGTTCTAGAAATACTGACCAAACCAGAGGATGAGTCAGTGAACTGATATAAGTGAGCTATCCGAGCATCAGCCGCAGTCGTCCTTGGGGACTACAGTTTTATCATTGTGGCACTCAATTCCATCGACATCAACGCAACGTTGCTCTCATTGAATACGATGATCCCCAACTGGGTCATTTATCCACCAGGAAACCGACCGTGTTTTCCCCTCATGCAAAGTACGTTATTATGACGCAATGTACAGTGATGGCCATCAAGTGGTGTGTTTTGTCACTTTTTTCGTCAGAAAAGTCGGACTTCCATGGCAGATGGGATTTACCATGATCGTTTACACTTTGATATCAATCTAATTTCACTAGCAACTTATGTCTGGCAGAGGCAAAGGCGGCAAAGTTTAGGAAAGGGCGGTGCTAAACGTCATCGTAAGTTCTTCGCGACACATTCAGGGCATCACTAAGCCGGCTATCCGCAGCTTGCGCGCCGTGGTGGAGTCA
>NW_003200629.1:0-928 GCF_000006405.1 Perkinsus marinus ATCC 50983
AAGCAGCATTGGGCTTGTAGGCCACTGAAAAAAGATATCCTAGGTTCCTTTAGAAGAAGATTCAAAACAGGCCCACATCACACCTCTGCCTACCCGCAACATCCTTCGTGAGCTCCACCAGATTTTCACAAAACTTATAAGCCGCCTCTGCAGTGGGCTCGGGCAACTCCGAAATGTGCGGGTCCAAACCCACGCACAGCAGAGAATTCTTAGCTTTGCATCTTTCAGCGAGCCGTTCAAAAAACGACGAAGTCATTTCCATTCGAAAAAAACTGTTTTACGAGAGGCCCCTTCAGGCTCAATAATAACACAACAACAGACTCAGCGGTTAACCTACTCGATGATCGCGAAACTGTCCAACGCCGAGCACTCCTCCTAATAGGTCACTCCAAAACGGAAAGAATTCTTGTCGTTGCAGTACTTCTTTTTCCGACCCAAGCGGTTCGTTGTGGCAGTCGCGGGGTTCACTGAGCAACACCAAATTCGCCTCGCAGGAAGGGCATTGGAATCCTACATGGGTTGAAGGGATACTCCTGCTTGCCCCTGCCTATCTCCCTGAACATGCCCTTGATACCATCAGTGAACCCCTCTGTGATGAGACAAGGCGTCTGAAAGGGTAAAGCAATGTGACGAGACACTCCCAGATGTCAGTGTCACCTGATACAAGTCCAGCCAAACTATGGCCCAGGCATGAGCAACACGGACGGGGAGGGCGGACATAGCGCTACTATTGAAGCCGCAATTACAACAACAAAAACTGACCGGATGCTGCCATCGAATAGCATATCTTCACTATCGTTACGAGGTGAGCCGTGATAGCTACTATGAGGAATTCCCTCACCCTCCAAATTGTGATGATTTGTAGTGGCCCATGACCTCAATGTAAAAAGCGCGCGCCCTCAACATTCGATGATACTCACATTGCCGG
>NW_003200781.1:0-1867 GCF_000006405.1 Perkinsus marinus ATCC 50983
CATACGATATTGGTCAATCAGTATTGTGGGGGAAATAACTCAATACGAGAAGGAGTGTTTAGCTCATCAACCTTCGATAAGGGGAGGTGCCGCAGCCTATCGCCCGCCAGATCCCCAGGCGGTCATGGCCCGGGCTGCATCTCAAACGACTTACATACAAGGTAGGTGATTGGTACTGCTGGTCAAGGTGGCGTTACATTTTCTATCAGGTTCGGCTACTTGTCTCCTCGGTTTCCTCTCCCCTTTCACTGGAGTACTCCATACATGCAATATTGGAGACTCATGTTTTCTTGTTTACCGCTCGGAAAAACAGCAGGTGGATGGTATTCCCTCCGAGCTGAGCTCGGCACTTATTAACTTCAGACCCTTTATCGCTCAAAGGAACAACTGCGAGCCTTCAACTTGCCCTATCAAATCGGCCCTGCTAATCCAGATCTGCCCCTCCTGAGTGGGGAAGTAGATGAGATACAACTAGCAGATGGAGACAAGGTGAAAAGGATCCCTCTGTCGAAGAAAACTAACCTGATTGAATAGGTCGTCTTCGCTACAGACGGCCTTTGGGACAATTTGTATGATGAAGATATTTGCAGTGTTATCCAGGGTACTGCCGATGATGTTGATGGAGCATGTCAATCACTAGCAGAACAAGCATATAGGAATAGTCGCGATAAGTCCGTGTACTAATCTTTCGTTGAGGCTAGCTAATTCTTCTCAGGACACACTACTCGCCCTTCAGTAAACGCGCTGAAGAGTTCTTTGGTCGTCGTATCCATATTGGAGGTAAGTCGTAAGCAAGCACCATCGAAGTCGTTCTGCGGGTGATTTCAATTCTGTCAGGCAAACCTGACGATATCTCCATAGTGGTTGCCGAGGTGAAGCGGAGACCATTCGGTTCCATCTTGGGTGAGTGTACACAGAGGGTCTTACTGCAATTTTATTATTTCAGGGGCTCACACAACGCAGTTCAGTGAAAATGATGATTGTTTGCCCAGTCCTCGAACTCTTGCACAGTTGAAGTTCAGCGTGGCTGATGCGTTCTGACATCTTGTTTACTATTTATTACAACCTTATCTGCCTCGCCGTCGATGTAACAATGTTAGTGTCAGTAATAATAGCTCTGATTTAACTATTGTAATCCATAATATGAAGAATACATTTGGTGTTCCTCTTAACTGCGTGGAAAACGTCTCGTTGTGTTGAGTGGATGGGCGTATCGTCAAGAGTAAGGGGGGCGTATCGATATATACAGGGCAGTGTGTAAAGAGGTAATCGTAATCTCGCGGCGAGTGACAGTTCGTAAACAAAAAAGGTAACATTCGAAAGCTCTCATCGAGCTCTCTCCATATTGTGCACTGATCTATCATCGTACGCGGAATCGGCTGCACAGGGAAAAGTTGTACCGGTTTATTCCTTCGGTGGAACCTAAGATCCCGGACCTTCACGTCAGTTACGACTCGTTAGTTGTTTCGACGACTAAGTTGGTTTTGAATGTCCCCAACAACGACCATGATGGCAAGTCTCTGTATCAAAACATAAGCCGTGATATTTTTCACAATGGAGTGGGGCTCAATTCCCTTCTTTCCCACTCCCAGCGATAAGTTTAACACCATTCATACTCGCAAACTCAATGTCATAGGATAGGAACTGGACAGTACATTACAGAGTACACTGGAGATTACGAATAGAGGAATAAAAACAGTAACGGACTCAATTGTCTTGCTGTTCGAGGAGATGCTCCATAGTGGAAAGGTCCACGCACCAATAGTCCCATACGCAAGGATCTTTTCTATCTTCTTGGCCGGACGATGCTGAATCGATATGCTTGATGGGAGTTGACCACCGATGATCAGCTCACCTGCAATCGCAC
>NW_003203859.1:0-1294 GCF_000006405.1 Perkinsus marinus ATCC 50983
AGGCACCGAACTAGCCGACGGCCTACTACTCCTCCTCTATATGACACAGTTTGCTCATGGGAGGGTCCACTACCAACGCATCGCTTTTTGAGGACGATATGATTGTGGTAATGGTGAGGATCATTCTGATAACCACTGTAATGCTGCTTGCCTACGGGTATACGGCTACAAGGCGAGCTGAGTTGTACTACTATTATTGGGAAGTAATGGCATGGTATGGCGAGGTGCTATCCTTATTGTGGCTTTCCACGCCTGTGTAGTAGCAGTATCTAGTGATTGATCGAAATGCGAAGAATATTCGCGTATATGGAAGCTGTCTGTTGTTGAGCTGTTGTTGTTGGTCAATTGGGCACTTCACTGAAGAGTAGTCCCGTGAAGAGACGTGATGGCAGGAGTAGCCCAGCCCGACTTTAGGAGGAGTACTAGGGAGTACACTCAAGTATTTACTGACTCTAAGCATCTCATTGGGAAGTACAATACTCCTATCATTGGAACGATAACACATCTTAATGCTGCTGCTCAGGTATGGTCTACATAGGCAGGCTATAAGAGACTTCCTGGAACAATTCCAAGATAAGGCTCTTAGTGATGACATATGGGGTGATAAAGGGGATGGTCAACCTACACTGTATGAGGTCACTTAGGCACGAAGAAGTACATGACTCAACTGCAGAAGGTTGTTGATGGTCTCAGTGACCGTGTTGACATCAGTCTGGATGACTTACAACACTCTACGATGGAGGAGGGCCTTGTAGAGGCTATAATGAGGAATACTCAGAGGTGTGGTATGCAGGAGTGGATAGTGAGGCAGACTGAGCAGCTCAGATATCATCTATTCTTTGTGGAGGAATGCCATGCTATCATGCCTCAACCCTCGGTCCACTTCCAACCAAGTAGGAGCTCTTCACCTCCATATTATCACAAGCTTCTTCCTCTTGTTTGCAGACCCCAACAGAGATGTGCGAGCACAGAATGAGTGGCGCGAAGCCGTCGATGATCACATCAAGTAGGTTGCCTTCAGTAGCTCGATTTTCCTTTACTCTATGTTCCAGTTCACAGAGGGCCCTAGCGGGTACTGCTGATCCTCAGAATAAGATGCCTGAGAGGATGAAATGGGACTTTGTGGTGGGTGGTGGCGTCGGCCCATGATGCATAGAGTAATGCCTCTCGATAACATGATAGGTATACATCCATCTGCCCAAGGATGTGGCCTCAACACCATTACGTGAAGTTAAGTCGGGTAGTGTTGGTCGGTTCATCAAGATGGATGGTGTGGTCACTAAAGCTGCTGGAG
>NW_003205902.1:0-1312 GCF_000006405.1 Perkinsus marinus ATCC 50983
AGGGACACAGTGCGCCGTGCCGGAGTGCCAGAGAGTGGCGAGCGAAAGCTAGAGGAGTTAAAGCAGTTGGTGTAGCGTTGGTGCGGACAGAAGTGCCAACGAGGTCAGGAAAGGCCCGGCAGTAGATTATGTTATGGAAGGTATTTGGCGTTTTAGGTCGACACTGCTACAGGCTTCGCACCGCGGGTAAGTGGATATCGTTCGATGGCGCCTGAGAGTTGTGCACTTTGTCGACCGGAGTCAGCGATTTCCCTTGGGTGAAATAAGAGAGGGTTGTTCAAGGAATGAACATGCTCTACTTTAGCGGAATAGCCGATCAAGAAAATCACCTCGGGCGGAGCTCGAACCGTCGATCACGGGCTCAAAAGGCACGCGCTCTATCGATTGAGTTACCGAGGCTGTCGGACTTAATGCAGTGGCTCACTCGTCGCGACTTTGATATGGTCCCGAGTGATTGTATCTCTGTTCAGGACGGCAGTCTGTCTGCTGGCGACTCTCGAACCGCTCAGCGTGTACGGCAGTGCAAGCATACTATCTATATCAGCTGTTCGGACGGTACCATTGTCGAACTCGGTCCGAATCATCGGGGAAAATTTGGCACTTACGATCGCCTATATGACATTCGACCCACTCCTGGTACGGCCATACAAAACATATTGGCTATTGGAGAGGAAAAGCAACTTGGAATTAGTATGAGTCCGACAGAACAGCTGAGGCAAAATAAAGTAGCGAAATTTGAATACTAATCGTAAGCCACATGAAGTATGTCAGGCTAAAGCTCAAGGAGATAATAAACCACAGCATTACCCATTGGTGGTGCCCACCTCGTCGGGTTCGCGACCGCCCCTTCTGTTTGGGAGTTGTTCAGCGACGCTGGCGAAATCGCAGACCACAGCTACTCCTATTAGTGATTCACTGAGTGTTGTTAATGCGATGATTGATGAGCATACAGACCCTGAAATTATGGGGAGCGCGAGGATTGCTCTACCGAGCTTTTTGAAGGTGAAAGAGAAGAGCTTATGCTACTTGTCGTCAAACAATTGTTTATCGTATTTAATTGTGTGCAATATCGAGGTTGTTATGATTCCATCAAATTTGAACTGATCGTTGTCTGACGAGTGTGTCAGATTTACGCTATCCCTAACTTTTCTAAGAAGGACAAACGAAATCCTGGAGTGGGATCGATCAAAGCATTTATCGAACTGCCGGTACTAATTTCGCGGCGCGCGGTCACGTATGTGTTCATCTGGCAGCTCATTATGGTGGGATCAGCCGTGTGGCATTGTCCCATGGGAATGAGCATCTCTTCACC
>NW_003201968.1:0-5552 GCF_000006405.1 Perkinsus marinus ATCC 50983
ATGGATAAAGTCATCAGTTTCTTATCGCTCTGAGCTGACGCGCCTCCTGTATCGCCGAGCTGACCGATAACTGGGAAAAGTGAAACTTGTTTCCATCGTCAAATCGTCTCATACGCCAGAATCATACTCATCATCCTCCATCCATATCTTCGTCCTCCCCCTCTTCGCGCTTTGGCGTGAGATAGTTCTTCCCGTAAGTGGCCCACAAGAACCAATCAATGTCATGATAGGTTGAGAATGATAAACCATTGAGGCTGATAGTGCTTGCTGGGAGAACCTTCTCTGAAGGGATATGGAAGTATTTACCGCTACGATGCCATTCATGCGAGTAGCCGTCATCTCCGTGATCAGTTAATCCATACAAGTCAACATAAACACATCCGAATGAATCACATACCTGAGTCATATTGAATATGATGCTCGTATCGATGTCATACAATCGCCCGGCCAGTGGATGATGTGAAGCGATGCAAACCCGCCAGATGTTGTGCTTGAATAGGAAATAGCCGAGGCCGCGGAGACGTTCTGCAAACTCATTCCTTTGTACGCACGGCGATGCGCCAGGTGGCAAGAAATAGGCAATATCTGAGTCTGCAGTCCAGGGGATGTGCGTACCGTTCCGAACAGCTCCCAGGGCGGTGCCGTGGGTTAGCATAGGCTGGCATCCGAACTCCTCCATGGCACGATAGACATCGATGGTGAGCATGTCAAGGACTGCTGACCCGCACACAGGCTTCAATACTCTTGGGTCGAGGAGAGTGCTACGAGTAGCACCTGCGCATTCCAACCGGTTGTGGTTAGGATGTATCGGTAGACAATGTTTCCAGTGTGAGGCGGAGCTAATTTGCGGGTCGACCTCGTCCAAGCGTGGCCCTTCACAGACCTCGCGTGCCCGCTCATATACCCTTAGAGGCTCCACAGGAGCGTCTGCTAGAGCCCTCTGGAAAAAGTCACCATTGCGATAATAGGACATATTCAACTCGCCACCTGTTCTCGGGCACTCGATAATTTTGAGATCTGCTGCTCCAATATTTACGACCTGTTCATGCGTCATAGACGGAGTTGTTCCAAGTCGATGAGAGTGAGATTGGTCAAGACTGACTCTCGAACGATGATCTTTGGCTCGTAGGGAGCTCATTAGATAGACGGGTACGATAGAGATGAGAATCAACGGGAATATCCAAAGTAGTCGGCGGCGGCGGTGGTACTCAGGTGCGACTTTGAGCTCGTCGACCCGGCCATTCCTGCTGGATGGCATGCGAATCGCATACGCGTAATGATTCGGAGGTGACAGCGGAGACTTCTCACATGAGGGAGACGCTTCTTTCATGAGGAAAAGAAATAAGTGAAGACACTGCATTTGTTTAGCATGAGAAGTGAATCCGCGGTCAAAACCGCGCCAGTTACATCACCTGCCATCTATCTGGTTGCATCCTGGTGTAGCGCACCGTTTGTGCGAGTGGAATGCGACCAATAACGAAGCTTCAGAAGAAGTGCTTCTCCTTTTTCATGTCCCTCTCCTCTTAGCTCCGTAGAAATCGTTGTGGGCTATTGCTCGATGGAAGTGATTCTGCTAGCGAGCAAGAATTACTGCACACCGCGTCCAAGCACACGTGAATATCGTAGTTACGGCACGCATCGTCCGAGTAATGTGACCCCTATCCTCGCAGATATCGGAAATGGGAAGGGAAAGCTCATCATGTTCGATGTGTGTTGCTCTACGAGCCTGGCTCCTCCAAGCCGAAGATTGCTCCTGGGGCCATATTACAGATTGAGCCGACAATATGCTCATGTGCTCAATATGCGACTAGAGTTCACGCAGTTTGTGCTCCATTCATGTATGTTTGCTGAAGCGCGCAAATAGCACTTTGCTGTAATGTGAGACTCGGACGGTCACTTCGGCTTTTCTTCTTTTCACACGTGATTGGCATATCAGTCGCTCGCGCATTCATTGCGTTCTGCAAAGAAGGCTAATGAGTCCCTCTAATTCCTACTCTAGGAATTCATCCCCCGATTCACAAATTGCCACTCTGAGAGTGGAGCGCGCGAGAGATGCCACTGGACTCCAGTGGCTGGAGTTCAATCAGCGTCAAGGCGCAACGTATATGGTAGTCATCATGTCATAGTTTGTAGTATTGACTCGTGTCTCTACACTATCTGTGTTGGCAGGTAATCTATGCTGTAGGTCGGCAGTAGTTGAGCATTATGTCTCTTTAGCTGAGTCACTCTATGTGCACCATTGTGACCTTAGCTTTCCCACTCATCTATGTAGGTGAGTAACTTAGAATGGTTATCCTTGCACTCTCGAAGTTATTTGTGCCGTCTATCCATTGGGCCTCTTTCAGTAATTGCTCACTTACATTAGGACGGCAACAAACTAGAGAAACTAAGGATGGAGCGTTTCACTAAGGGCTATGATTACTTAACTCCCTCAGACTCACCCTTAAGGTAAGAAACCCAAAGACCTGATGTTGGTTTTCTAATATAGATGGGCAGCGTAACGTTTTTCTACGGTTTACCTCACGGCCTGCGTAACGTGAGCAGTTCATGGTTACGGAAAGGCCTTATGACTTTGTGTCTGATGCTGAACTCTTTCTTTAAGAAACTTTCTTAGAATTGGGGCTGAAAGATTTGCTGTAATGCACTTCACGATAGCTCAAATAGTTGTTAAGGTCATTTCTTGTGGCTCGAATTCAACCGAACCGCTGAGAGAGTAACATTTGGATTGGCATTTACCACTCGTCTCCTCTGCAAATTCGGTCCGTCTTATTCCCAGGCTGGCCCGGAACTGCCAAGTCGGCCTCATGAAATACGTAGATTTAGGCAACTTGAATTATCAATCCTCATTTTGTCCTCTGCATCTCCGTGAGACCCATTACGGCGCCGCGATTTTACGGTACGGAGCTTGAATCGTAACAGTAAAAGTGAGCCGTAACGGCCCGTAACGTAATTCTGCCCATCTATATTTTCTAAGAACCATGAGTAAGGGAGTTTGTTCGTTCCACTAACGCCCGTTCCTAGGGACGTACTTAAGATTTCGGTAAGGCCCGACTGATGAACCTAATCTAGATCTTGACTCGCGGAATTTCTGAACTTACATCATTACGCTCGGCTGGCGTGCCTCAATCCCCGTGAGTACGATCCCCGGAGAGTGAAGTTTTACTTAATGCTAAACTCATTCGACACGGTCAAAGGAAGCACAGGATTGCGCGCGCTCTAATATTACGATCATTCATGCTACTCCACAGCTAATGACTATTGTATCGTCGTCACCTCTAACTCAGGTGTTTCACCGACCCTTTCCCCTCCCAGACTTGTTGTTCAACAGACATAACTAACATCATGTTAGTGTGTCCATCCCGCAACACACATGTTAGTACCATGTGTGTCGCGGGATGGACCACGCTCTCCGCTGAGCTCGTCCAACTCGCTCCCCACCATTGAGCAGCTAAGCATGATCTGACTTTGAACCCATTTTTCTCGACTTGTCTTTTTTCCAAATTTTGGTTTTTGTATAAATTCACGAACAACTTTTCAAGCTTCCAGTAAGTTTTCAAGAACTTGCTCAGTTCTTACTTGACATCTTGCTTAATCTCATACTAAAGGTTCGTCTTCTTACTTTGGAGGCTGAGGGATCAGTGAAACATACTTGGAGTTTTTTAAGTTTGTTAGGTTAGGTTTATGATCTCAAGATTCGCCAACCTTGAGAAGTTAGTGGAAGAGGCCCTTCATGTAGCATAATCCAACTCATATTCGATGACATGGAGCAGTACGGTACCATGTTTCGGCTGTTGCACTGGATAGGCTATTCCTGTCATCCTGAGCATTGTATGAACCGAGTGCGCCGGAGGGCGTCAAAGATTGCATTTCGTCCGCGATACTTTGCTCGTCGCCTAGTGGCGAGAAAGAGTGGCGGAGGTTCCCCATGCTTCGGTTCAACACGTTCTATACAACGAATGGATTATCAAAGCTGCCAGCATGACATTCTTGAATACTACGTTCTTATATCCATGCTGGTTGCGTAAGTTCCTCGACCGTCGTAGAATCATGCTATCACCAGCTATCTCTGCAAGCTTTCCTGTGGTTGATGACAGCTGGAGGCCCCGAGGTTGAAGGGGTCCTCGTCGAATTACCACGTGCTTGATCACTGCAAAAGTTGATAGTCGACTATCACATGAAATTCATCCGGCAGTCCCCCTCCTGAGTATATGGTAGTTACTATGGCTTTTGTTCATCAATAACCCGTGATGGTCTATTGTGAAGTACGACAGTAGGTGTACGAGCGATGATCACCCACACCACAGGCTAACGCTAGCACGGATTCATAGAGCCGGCTCAGAATAGCTCATATGTCTCTAGTGGAGACTCTCCACTCGGGCATTGCTGTTGGATGGAATCGCACCATTCTGGAAGTGCCGTATGTCAGTGGTTCAGTCTAGTCTAAGATGAGCGCCCCTCCTAGCGGTTCCTCGGCTTCGGCTGAGCTACAGCGACTGCACCGTGGTATCGAAGTCAAAACTCGGAAGCTGGAATTAGAGCGTCGACGCTTGAGTGATTCACTTCATCATCAACTCATCTCATGGAAGACCTACCTTCAGGAAAGCTCATCGAAGACTCTTCTCAAGCCCGAGCGGAGTTAGAGACTAAGATCCTGCCTTCCAAAAAGCAAAAGTCCGAACAGGATATGTGAGCAGTTGACACTTGCCCGTTAGTGATATGCATATATAAGTTACCGCGAGAAGGCTATGACCAGCGACATGGCACCAGGAACTGCTGGATTCGACATGTGAGGGGCGAACAGAGCCACAGTAATCGATTCATCCACCTCAGCCACGTGAAAGAAGTGCTTCAGAGCTGTTCGCCTGGGGCTATGAGATCCCTGGAGACCAGGTAACTGTTACATTGAATAGTATCGTCAAGTTGAGGGGACCGAGTGGCTCCAGAATAACCAAGGCTTCTGGTATTCTGAACACAATGAACGATAGAATCCGCGAGATGAGAACGAATATCGATACTCTGCGAATGGAGAAAGTGCAAGTCTACGATGCCTTGAAAAACAATCTTGACCAGGCAAGAACATTTCTACTCTTTCGCAATACGGGAAGTCTCGTATGCCCGTGCAGGTGAAAAGCACTACAGCTGCACTCGGGGATCTCACTTCTGAATTCGAGTTGGACAGAAAAGAAGCAGTTGGCTGCCAACAGAAACTGTCCGAGTTAAAGGCCGCTGATGACTCAGAGAAGCGAGCTTTTAGAAAGCAGATCGGAGGTGCTCCTTGGGTCATTGCCGGTTTAGTATGTCAGACTTGTGACGTAGAGATCTCCCTAACGTGATGAATAGCATTGATGATCATGATTCAATGTGTGTGCATGTATGAACCTGTGGCAGATATGAAGAAGCAGATAACAGAAATTCATCGTGAAGGGCAGGAGTGGGAGGTGCAAACCAACCGCGAGAGTATCAAACAAAGGCTTAGCGCTCGGCGAAGCCCTCGAGGTACCCCAGGACCGGCCTGCTTCCACCAACTGATGATCCCTAGGTCGTCATCGTGA
>NW_003201968.1:5652-9296 GCF_000006405.1 Perkinsus marinus ATCC 50983
CGATGATACCAACGTCCTTAACCTCTCTTATCCACGAAAGGGGTATGCCCACTAGAACCCAGAGGGCTATCCAGACACGTCTATCGAAGACGCGGGCCATTGCTTCACATGTCGAGGCCAATAGGAGAAACATCACGGAGCACACGGCAACGAGGGTTACATGCAGCACGAACCCGAAGTAGATCGCGGCACCGGTGCCAAAGGCGATTCCGCCAGCCTCCTCATAGCATTTGGCCGTTTCGTTACCATCACGTACGGCGAGACGTAGAGTTCGCCAAAGGAGGAGGTTGTTGTGGAATACGATTGTTGCCGCGAGTGTGAGGCCTATTACGCTGCCAAGCCAGCCAGAGCTAGTGGCTGTGCCTGGAAGCGTCAGAATTCCTACGCCAATCGCAGTCATAGTGAGAGTACAAGCCCCGGCAAACCACCCAAGGCCGGAGGGCTTGACTGAGATACCATCATCGGGAATCGAGTTGATAGGGAGCATACACCAACACGAAAAACCTGCAATTAGCAGATAGAATGCGTCATGTCGACTACCTCCAGATCGTAATGCCGACATTCCAGACACCAACGTCAATTCGGGTAGCAACTGAGCGACAGTTCACGCGTTGTAAGTTGTGACGCGTGAATCGGCTTAGTTGTGCGGACCACTAGGGCGGGCGAGACGGGGAATCTTTATTAGTTGATTGGCCAATGAATTCAACTAGGCGTACGTCTCAAATCAGATACAATGGAAGTTCGGGTGAGTGCATTGGTGGCTTTTGAAATCTCGAAACGCTGCCCATGAGAAACTTGGATGTTGGGATTGATAAGAATGAAAATCAATTGAAAATGACCAGCACGGAGCTACGACTTTCTGAATAATAAGACTAACGCTTAGCAAGAATCACATTAGGCTTGGGGCTTCGGCCATCGACCAATCGCCAATTACCGGTTGTCATTCCCCGCCAACAAGGGGACTCAGAATAGTTATCCCCAACGATGAAAATGACTTTAGCCAATCATGAATGCGGATGAGACATGGCAGGTTAACAGATGTGATGATTCAGATTGACCGCCTCATCGCCGACGCGAACTGAATATACCACCACTTCACACAACGGCAATGCGGCCACACGAGAAATAAAATTGGCTACGATGATGATATTTTCGTCTGAGACTTCACCATAGTCAGGAAAGAGGTATAGATCTGTTCATGGAATTTATTCCCAGGGAGAATCGCGATACCGATATGAGTTCCAGAAATGTCCCTTGATCGCAGTGATAGCCGAAGTCAGAGAAGCAACGGCATAGCACGATAAGACATCATTATGTGTAGATTACCCGACCGCAGTAGCCCACTGGAGAGCTCAGCAGCTTGAAAATCACACTTCTCCAACATTGGTGAGCATCAGTTAAAGTGTCGGAATATCTTGTCCTCACTGGTCAATTACATCGACCAAGGAGAAAGTCTGTCATCAAAGCTCATTAGTCATTTCACCTCAGCTCTCATAATCCAGTGGGTCATCAAATCGCTGAAACAGCCAACGCCGAGGCGAAGACACAGCAACCTCAATCTCAAAAACTACTCCATCATCGGAGATACTCAAAATGAGATGTAACAATCAGCGCAGCGAGAGCTATAGATAGCAATCACTTCAGCCTCCTGAATACCTTCGTATCGGCAACTCTTAGCACTACCTAGAACATTGAATGGTACCGGTAGCAACTCTAGAGAGCCTCACACGGTTGAAGAAGAGTCAGACGTAGGACAAAAGTAGATAGAAGAGGTTGTCCTCACTATTTATCGGAGGGAAGTCAAGCTGTATCATCACTCTCGATCGTAGCATTTTCCCTCAGTGTGGTGCATGGTTCCTTTTTCTACACGAGTTCTTTTCAGAACAGGTCTGTGTAAGAAGGTATAGTCATCATAGGGAGCAGATTATGAGTATCAGACAGTACGAACACCTAGGGTGGTTTATCATCATAATCAGATGACACGCATGAATATGGAATCAATCATCATACACTGAACCAATTTATGAGTGATTTGACACGAAGTCCACACACGAGCTTGTGAGAAATCGATCACGCGATCGATGGGCGAGCGCAGAGCCATTTATAGATCGCGCTATGGCTGGCATCAATCGTGAAGTGAGTACTACTTCCAGTCTTACATGAACGAATTTATGTGGAATGGCTGTCCCTCCTGAGCTGCATTGTATGTGTGCAAGACTCTCTCAATACAGCCGTCCAGCGTTGAGGGTACTCGACGTTCCGTTATTCGGCTTATTGGAACACGATATTCCTTCGAATATTTACAATGTTTAGATGTTGCTATGATGAAAGAATATCATTTGGCTTAATCTTTTCTGTCTACCGTCATCGGCGGGGCATGGAGACTACTTGATGACGAGACTGAGCAACTTGAAATCGTTACATTGACTTAAATTGAAATTGAATCAGTCGCATTGAAAGTTGTGACCATCTGATGCGAAAAATGAGATAATTTAACTTGATAATCAACGCGGAAGTATCCAATATTCATTTAACTCTCATACAACATGCGGAAGTAATTTGAGATAACATTATAGCAAGCACCTGATATTTGTCAAGGATTGTAAATACAACGACGCTAATACACTCGCTCTAATTAAACCAAGAATATGGTTGATGACAAGACCGATAGTCTTCTCGAATGAGAATTCCCCCATGAGTATAAGGCTGGACTCTTGACTAGATAACCAGCTGCATCAAGTAATACATGACTAACCGATGACAGACCGAACTGCCCTCAAACAACGCAACGATCGCCAACATCAAGATATCTACTGAAAACTCAGCTATTTCTTCCATGCGTCTACAAGCACTTTTCAAAAAATAGGATCACATCATCTGCATGTGATCATCAGCTGTTAAGCTCAGCCACGAGCACCTGGTGATGGCGAAACGGTACGAACGAGTAACCATCAGCCTTGTAAAACTTGGACTGAAATTCCACCCAATGCAAACGTAACGTATGAAGGAAGCACTCCAGGACATCCATAAACAGCAAAACTCCAACAGTGATACCAAAGAGCACAGCGAAGCCCAGATAGATCCAAACCGCTTGAAGGCTACCCGTGGTTTCCAACATAGGTTGAAGAGTCTTCTGGAAGAAAACCAGCGACAGCTGTTGATGAGCCAACGACAGTGCCCATTGACGGAGATATGATGCTGTATGAGATATAGTTCCCAGCACATACTCTATGGTCTCGATGATCTGATGAATGCACACCTCGCCAAACGGTTCCTCATCATGTTCATCTTCATGACCCTTGTGTTCCCCAAGCAGAGGCTGTTCTAGATCACCATTCATTCTCGAGGAAGAACTAGCTCTACTCGAGAGCTTCCTTTTGATGAAGATGATCACCGGCTTAGGAATGAGCATCAAGGGAACTGCACAAGCAGTGATAATCATGAGAGTCTTCTGAATGTCCGACTGTCCTTCATACAGGGGTTGCCTGTTGGGCTGGCTCAGACCCATACCTATGAGCGTGTTGATAAGTGATGGTGCACCGTTGAGGTTGGGGTCTTGCGTCACTGGTGTAACCCATTTATACATAATCATCCAGTCCATGTAACCGAAAAAACATATCATGAAGGCCAGCTGGGGGATACAC
>NW_003201968.1:9396-10686 GCF_000006405.1 Perkinsus marinus ATCC 50983
AGTACCGAACCAGTGAATACCAACACCGAGGAGATCGTTATACATGCAACCAGCATAGATGGCAAAGAGGCCCATGAACAAGAGCAAGTAGCGAGCATAGACCAAACCTTGCTGCATCCCATCATCACTGTACTTCCACTTCTTAGCATTGGACAAGGCCCAGAGAGCAAAGCATGTGATCAAAGTACCATGACCAACATCACCGTACATAATACCAAACATGAAGGGGAATGTGATGATACTCACAACACCAGCATTGAACTCCTGATAACGAGGGATACCATAGGTATCGACCAAAGCCTGAAAGGCAGCAGTGAACTCGTTAGTCTTCGTATAGGTGGGAGGAGCCGCCCTAGGCTTGGCGATATCAGCCACCAGCATAGCAGAGGCAGCCAGTTCAGACTCGCCGAGTACACGACGAATAGAATCCTCCTCCTTAGAAGGGTACCAGCAGTCACATCTCAGAGTAACATCACCCTCAAAAAGGTTAAGAGTAGCATAGATGTTCCTCTCCTTAATGCAGAACAACTTCCATTCCTCAATACGAGAGTTGCCACCAACACGAATGGGCTCGACAAGGCCTCTGGCTTCATCACGAATGAACCTGTCGAAGCCAGCCAAAGCATGAGTCTTGTCAGCGATGATGCTCTGCAGCTCGTTGATTCTGACCCTAGCCTCGTCATGAGTAGCAGGCCATTGATAAAGGTGAACACCAACAGCACCACAGATACGATGGAGCTTAGCGGACATGTAACTGTTAGCAGCAGCGCCTTGGAAGTAGATGACGAAGACACTCTTGCGAGTATCGGGGATCTCAGTGAACTGAGTGAAGGTGTTACCACGAGTAGCACGGAACACAGTTCTAGCAAAGCTCTCCTGATCCTCCATCTTCACAACACCAGCAATGTTAGAGAACTGCATGCCCATACGCTCTCTACCAGTACCACGAGCAGTGGGCTCACCTTGCAATAGAGGAGCCTCGAGGGCCGCACCAGTGCCAGCAGCAACAGAACCAGAGCTGAGACTGTTCTGTACGACGTTCAACTCCTCAGTGGCAGAGTCCAGCTCAGCAGTCAAGTCCTCGTTGTTACCACGGAAGCGAATGAACTGTTCGTAAACTCTCTTGATCTCAGCCTCTAGGGTGTCAAGGGTGAACTCATCATCGTGGTCCAGGAAGTCGTCAATACGGTTCTTGTAAAGAGTGACATCAGGCATCTTGGCGATCTCAGAGTCGAGCACACGGAGCATACGTTCCATGTCCTCAATACGTTGGATGTACTTACGATAAGG
>NW_003211102.1:0-995 GCF_000006405.1 Perkinsus marinus ATCC 50983
ACAGAATAGCTGACCATTATATAGGTTTATCTGAGGTGGACACTTTCGCGGAGCCATCCGAAAAGCTCGGCGACGAGGTAGCGAGGGATGCTTTCGAGGTATCGGTTGACGATGTGACTTTGATGATAGAAAAACGGCGAAAAAGCTTCTCATCGGCGCCAGGGGCAGACGGTATACGGTTAAAGCATTGGCATGAAGCCCCGTGCTGGGTCAAAAGCGAGTTGGGAAAACTCTTAGGGTTCAGCTTCTGCAATGCATTCGTCCCTAGGTCTTGGAAGCATTCCCGCGTGATTGTGCTCGATAAGCCGAAGCGTGATCGCAAAAGCGTCAAATCGCTGAGGCCGATTTCGCTATGTACAACTCTATCAAAGATCGCGGAGTCTTATATCAAACAATACCTAGATGTAGCCTTGAGGAAGGTCAGTGCTGAGAGCCGGCAGTATGCCTATTTACCCTCAAGAAGCACCATAGACGTAATACGAGCATCGGTAAAACTCATCGGGCAGAAAAAACGATGGACTATCCTGTCCTTGGACTACAGCAATGCGTTTGGTGAGGTTTCTCACTCGTCTATTGCTGAGAGCTTAGCTCAGTCAGTGATCTGACTGAACATCTTCCCATGTTGTGTGAATGTTATTGCCGATCGAATTGGAATATAAAGTCTTCGACCAGGTCGGAAGTCAAGTTCGACTAGAGGACATACAGATCCTAAGATATCCCGAGGTTATCATGGTAAGATACAAAACATGTCCACACCAGCTTTCATCAGATCAGCATGAAGACTCTTCAAGTTGTTCCTCATACTGGCCTCGACACGCAGCAGTGCCACAAGGGACGTCGCCTAATAATCATTAGTGTTGTTAGAGGAATATATGCTCGCTCGGCTCACATACGAATTCGGGTAGACCAGATACCCATTCTCACCTCCATCACTCTCGACGCTGAACTCATCCCTTTTCCGAACAGAACCTTACTGCCCTTCTTCGACACGTAAT
>NW_003214083.1:0-4674 GCF_000006405.1 Perkinsus marinus ATCC 50983
CTCTCCACGATGCCCATAAGGATGGCAACTCCGGGAAGAAACCTATGCAAAGAGAATCCCTCAACCCAGCCGGTTAGCTTCCCTCTCGGGAACCATCGGGCCCCACAGTCTCCATTACCCTTTTGCAAAGCCTTAACTATGAAGTTCAAAGCACTCGCGAAGCCTTCCGCTGTCATCATACCGTCCTCAGGAGAAGAGAGCACTTCATCATTCTCAGGCGATCCTTCATAGAGCTCCTACGGGCAAACTAATACTAATCTATTCCAACCTATACAAGTTCCCTGCCCCCCACCCCCCAACGACGTAGTGCTCCAATGAAGTGCGCCCGTCAGCCCACCTTTGATCTGACCGTCGTGAAGAGCTCCCCACGCAAGGTTGTAACTTCATTACGGAACTCGTCAGTAAGCTCAGTCCAACTCAATCTGATCAAAGGGCTCCTTACAATCATCTACGGCTAGCCTCGTTACTGGCTGAGATCCTTCAACTGTGATTTGGTAGTAGCCGGAAGAAAGAGCGTATGGACAGTCAACGAGGGGAAGAGCCGGGCTAGATAGGCACGATCAGATTCATCATACGAATCTGAACATGCAACTTCATGATTAATGATAATCGTATTTTCTTGTAAAATGGCATTCAGAGAAGTTACAGGAGACGAGCAATGCAGCCGTAGGAGACAATTTCCCCAACATTGATGGTGAGTTCTAGGTTCGTGTTCATCGCCCCCCCCCCTACTACCCTCAGATCCGTCAAAGCCCTTGCTTCCTCCGCTCAGGTATCTACAACGGATAACTAAGAGCCCTCCTCCCATACGAGTATTACGATTTGAGCCACTCCGTTGCGATGGCCGAGTCGTTGGTCATGGTTGAGGCTCCAGCACCAGTTTGTGATGCAGCCATGTCCTGTACGAAGTCTTCAACCACCCTACAAGGGAAGTCCAATACATATCAGCAGTTTATGTAGGCTATACCATGTGAGGGGCGGGAAGGTCTTCGCTGATAGGAACACTGGTATCTCAGCCGCCGACGCCTCTGCTATGCTCTCCTCGTGATCCTCAGCTACTGCAGACGGTGCCAAGGAGCGCACTCGGAAGAGTTGGGCACGACGAGCCAACATTTCTGAGCGAAGTTCACAACATTGTGCGATGGGATGAGGCACTTTTTGCCCACCCAAAAGGTTCACCGCTTGTTGATCGATAACCTTAACCGTGTTGTAGACCAAGTGGCTGCCCAGCAGAGTGGCTACTGTGAAAATTTTAGCGTCGTAAGTCTCGGTCACCTACACAACGAACTTGACCCTAGTTGAGAAGAGCCGCCTACTACCTGAGGGCCAAAGAATCCCTCAGAATCCATGAGCCATATCTCGGACCCATCAGGAGCGCTGAGGTCTGTACGGCACATCCAGATCCCTAGGGTCTGCGGGGAGGTCTTAGGACCTGTCCAAGTGGCAATCGCAGGAGATGATGATCGCAATTTATGGTATTACCAACAGAGAATGTTGATGGCTTTTGGAGTAGGGAGTTCAATAAGAAGCTCTTGCCAGAATGGTAGGGCCCAACGACCGATATCACGGAAATAGGGCGACGTTGTGATGCGGATCGAAGGAGATTTATAGACTCTGGTACAACCTACTACCAAGGTTCGAGTAGATTCTCATTGTGACGGTATTGAACTTTTCTACTTGTAGGTTATTGTGATCTTTAGAGGGCTTCACGACTTGGACAGGAACAAAGAAAGGGAATTTATCCGGCTTGGGCTGCCCACGTGCATCCTGCTTCTCAGCAACCGCGCCAGTTACGGTAGCCTACAAGATAATTAAAAATAGGTTCAAGATGGGTGAATAGGTCTGCCTAGCTCCCTAAATGGTGACGATGACTCTTTCTTGACAACTCATTTTCGAAGTGAACGGAAAAAATTTTAATGCTACTATTATTATCTAATTTATTATTAATATGGATATCCGTATAAATACATATATGGTGGCTATAGATGTATTAATATATATTTATTGTATATTGGAGTTTCACTCGTTTTACGTGAAGTGGCGTAAAACTCGGTGAAAACCCCGAAATTTGCGCTATGCAGTAGTCGTGAAATATGTTTTTCACTAGTGTTTTTCATATCACTAGGGTGGTGAACCTCCATTATTATCATGTGACATTATCTATATTTATTACGTATTACCAACATTAGAAATATATATAATTAAATATCGTAATACGATGAATTTCAAGTTAGTTGGAGCATTGTGGTAGTACAGTTGTTCACAGCACTACTTTACACAATGATTGAATCGCACAAGAACATCCGAAGATCAACTGATAAAATGCGTGTAAAACACTTTGTCCCACAGGACGGATTCACATCGCCAGGATACTACCAAAAACACGAAGAGTAGCAGCCGAAGGAGCTTCCAATGCTGGCTCATGTAGAAAGCAATAGACAACTCCTAATAAAACTCGCAATACCACACTTACGTGAGCAGCCTTCCCAATGTTACAGAACGGTGCATAAACCGATGTATTCCACAACTGGAAGCAAGAGCTATTGTTGGCAAGCATACATTACCCATCCCCCTCGAGCGGTTTGAGTGATATCCTATCACAGAAATAGTTTTGCCACCAACCAACCCAGGTAAAAGAACAACAAGCTAGACTTTGAAGAAGCATGCCACCTTGCTCGGATAATCGTATATTATTTTAACCCACTATTGATATTGTTAGAAATATCCTCATCTATAGCCCTCCCTGTCTGTTAACAGATATATATACCTTATATTCTCACTAATAGATACAATACAGTATAAACTATATCAAAATAATATATAATTAAATTTCACAAGTCATCATATTAGTAATACTGCTATTATATCATATTAAAGTATATTATATCGTACTATTTATATAGTTTATGTCACTTAGTATCAGGACAGAACAATAATGGTGGTATTTTTTTGTGGAAACTAAATTATACACGTTTGACATGGTAGATTGTACGTAATATGTAATAATTGTACGTGTATGTAATAATGTTGGTATGAAAATACAGATTAATAGTTTACACACACGCTACCATTGTGTGCAAGTGCGCTGAAACGACTTGCACCACAGACGCAGTTGCAGGAATCCTTTGTGTCGGACATGGACACAATCTATGAGAAGATACTTCTAGCAGCTGCGGGCGACACAAAGCTGACTATGGATAGTTGTTAGGATTAGTTAGTTTTGATGGGATCAAACTGGTAAGGTAAGAGTAGGGAAGTGTGGAAAGTATATTATTTCATATTTAGATGAATCTCAGAGATGTCATCGTTTTCAGTAGCAGTAGTTAATATCACCGACTAAGCACATATGACATTTCGATATCTTTATGGTTGGGTTATTTATTGCCACTGAGAGTCGTTCTTAGTTGGGGACACGTGACACAAAGCAGCGGACTCGCGGGGTGAAGGCTTGTAGGACTGTAGAAGGTAATTTTGAGGTATTTGGTGTAGTTATTTCCACATTTGATAGAAGCAATTCGTAGGAGTGGAGCTGTGGAAGAGAGGATATGTAGTCAATCCTATACCTAGTCGAAACGGAAAGAAAACGAACGGCTGCTTACGAAGTAGACGCCCAACACAATGAACATGCGCTGGTATTTGAACGCGTGCACAAAGCGTGATCGATTTTGGTATAGCAGCGAAGCTACGGTTCGAACGACAGACAAGTTTCTCGTTAGCCCTTCATGATTTGGTGAATGCCACAAGAATTGAGGTCGTGTCGCTTGAGATTAGGAGTCCTTTGCGGTAACCCTTGATGTTGTTCTTGCAGGCTTTACACGTTTTCCGCGCAAAACCATGGCTGCCACTGGAGAGAAAACTCATATGTCCATCGTGATCTGCGGTCACGTCGATTCCGGCAAGTCGACCACCACCGGTCGTTTGTTGTTCGAACTCGGCGGTGTCTCCGAGAGAGAGATGGAGAAGCTCAAGGCCGAGGCCGACCGTCTTGGCAAGTCCTCCTTCGCCTTCGCCTTCTATATGGATCGCCAAAAGGAGGAGCGTGAGCGTGGTGTTACCATTGCTTGCACTACCAAGGAGTTCTTCACTGAGACTTGGCATTACACCGTTATTGATGCCCCCGGCCATAGGGATTTCATCAAGAACATGATCACCGGTGCCTCTCAGGCTGATGTCGCCCTCCTCATGGTTCCCGCTGATGGTAACTTCGGTACCGCCATTGCCCGTGGTAACCACAAGGCTGGTGAGATCCAGGGTCAGACCCGTCAGCATGCCCGTCTTATTAACTTGTTGGGCGTCAAGCAGTTGATTGTTGGTGTCAACAAGATGGATTCCGATGTTGCCGGCTACAAGGAGGCTCGTTACACCGAGATCCGTGATGAGATGAAGAACATGCTCGGCCGTGTTGGCTGGAAGAAGGACTTCGTTGAGAAGTGCGTCCCCATTCTTCCCATCTCTGGCTGGTGCGGTGATAACCTTATCAAGAAGTCCGACAAGATGGCCTGGTGGAAGGGTATGGATGTCCAGCGAACTGTCAAGGAGACCGAGAAGTTCCACGTGGATACCTTGTATGATGCTCTTGAGAAGTTCGCTACTGTCCCCGCGCGTGTCGTCGATGCTCCCATGCGTGTTCCCCTCTCCGGTATCTACAAGATCAAGGGTGTCGGTGATGTTCTC
>NW_003211720.1:0-1453 GCF_000006405.1 Perkinsus marinus ATCC 50983
CCATTTGATTATGATAATTAGTAAGAAAACTCCCATGCTCAGCCGAGGCAAGCCAACATTCCAACATTTTCAGGTCATTTCACAAACCGTAGTAGAAATTTGGCGTCATCTTACGTCGACTACCCCAGAGGAAACCTGGCAAACACATTATCAGTTGATAACGAGTCGCTTGTTCGCACCGTTGACGACTCGTCACGGCTCGCGCTCAGCCAAGCTCGATCCTCAAGCCCGTAAAGGGTAGGCTTCGGATAACTACTCCATATTCCCTTTCTGTGGTTACAGATTGTTCCTCGTGATAGCACATTTCACGCGGGCGCTTATCGAGTCGGACAACCGCAGCGGAGCGATAGCATCACTATTAGAGATTCACACGGTTCGAGTGTCAGAGCTTCTCAAGGAATGTGAGACAGGAATGGTATGGTGTTGTCCTTTCGAGATGAGCAATCTTGACGAGACGGGTTTCTGCTATGCACATGGTCAACTAGTAGTTAACAACAATTACAAGTATTGGTGAAAATATGGGAAATCCGAGGAAATTTTGGGAAATTGTCATTGGTTCCTGTCTACTCCTACGGTAGGAGCCCTACCCGAATCCATATGGAAAGCTTTGAGCTCAGCTGAGAGAAGCTAACATAAGTTCCTCCAACACAAAATCCTGACAGTCCCAGGCTAGTTCAAATTGTGAGGGTCTTTTCTCATCAGGCCATACATCGATCGAGCTTGAACTGACCATATCAGCTCTCGTCGAGCATTTAGCAGCCGGAAGCGCACCCTCAAAGTCAAGCCTCGCCTATCTTGCTAGGATCTGTCTTGACATCATCAACGGCTCCAAGCCCCAACGATATAAGTTCGAAGCGAGTCGTCCGCTGGTTTTTGCAGCCACTGTGTGTGTTGGCCATCTAGCTAGATGGGGTGAGCCGAGGTTCGTCTGGACACGGGCCCTCTGTGGATGCAAGTCGATCGAAGTCTCGCCTTGTGGAATTATGTGACCTAGATCGCATTGTAAAAGCGTGAATCCAGGATGCTCCAAAATGGCAACAATTTTCCATTGCCTTTTTTAATAAAAGGAAAAGTTCACTGAAAAAAGTTTTTTTCAGTGAAAAATTTTCTGCCATTATCTTGAGCTCGAAAAAATAGGAAAAAATAGGAGTAGAAATGGAGTGAATCGTTGATTGTCACAGATTTTCACACAATATGTCAACATTGAAAAGGCGCGAATGAATGTAAAAATGACAAGAAAAAGGAAACACAAAAGGATTTTCCTTCTTTTTCCTTCTGTGTGCATACGTAAACGAGAGATGAGAACCAGAATTCTACAATCAGTTAATTTCAGTTGGTCACAAGATCGTTTCCGCTCGAGAGGTCCTCGATAGTCTCGATCGCAACAACCTCTCATTATACGAGCTCATCCGCTCAAACCCAAGCTGCGGCAAGCGATAGCGTTCGCCAGACA
>NW_003205370.1:0-3265 GCF_000006405.1 Perkinsus marinus ATCC 50983
GTGGTACAGTCACAAGTATACGCTCATTAAATGCCGACACCGAGGATCGAACCCGATACCGAAGCATTAGGTTTTGCAGTAGTTGACTATTAGACTATTTATTCGTATTCTAATTTGGCTTTAGAAGAGGTGACCATTCACGAGTTCCCTCGAGTAGTGTCCTTCCTAGAGCAGTTGGACTCCCCAGGAGTTGCCCATCGACCACCCCGGAAAAAGTATGACCACCTGCATGGCCTCTAGTATCATCACCCCCCCCCCCCCTTTGTGAGGTATCGATCACTCTACGACATGCCACCCCTACAGGATCACGTCCCTCTTGACGACTACATTGATGCATTATGTAGCAATGCCTTCAATGGCCAGGGTCTGGACCTAACGAGGGCCAAATACACCGTAGTTGGTGAGCTCTCGTAGTCGTGATCATCATGTATCATTATAGTAGTAGGGTCGGGGATCCCAGGGATGGTCTTTGGCATTGTGAGGGGTACTGGAGGATATGTATATGGCATCAACTATATGGAAGCAGAGCAGTGGTCGGAGGTCACACATGTTCTTGTTGGCCCTAAGGTCCATGTAAGGGCAACCTCAGTGGCTTCACGATGGTGACGGTGTGCTACGATAGGCTGGGAGTCTACGGAATATCTGTCATACTCTGAGGCAGCTATCATTGACGGATAAGGTCATTTGGGTGGACTGTAGGGACCTCCTAACACCAACAGACCAAGGTGGGCCGCCGAGGGTGCCTGCTGAATAGGGAGGTCCTTCTAGGTAGTGTTGGGGGGTGGACACCGACCTCTATATTAGCAGCATTGACCTCTAGCAAGAGGACCTTAGGTAGTGGTCTTGTATGGCGGCGAGGAATAGGAATTCATCCAACCTATAGGCTCATCAAGGGAGGCGAGCAAACGAGTAAAGGGTTCCCCAACACGGTCATCACCACCGGTGACACCTCCTCCCAACACAAGCGTTGTCCCGTCACCACCCACTAGACCTTCCATCTACAAAACAGCTGAGGATGACCGTATACGCAGACCCCTGGTCTTATGCCCGGTCGTCGTGACTACGTCAAGGACTACCTTCCAACCAGCACCCCAAATCATGACACTATGTGACGCTGACCCTCTACGTGATGTCGACCTTTCCCCGACATTTCAAGGCAGTAGAAGGACGTACTTTGATGGCTCACCACTGGGGGGCGGCGGCGGCCAGCAGCGGCGGCGACGGAGTCCATCACCCGGATGTGATGCACCTATCATACCCGGTGTGACAGTCACACCGGGCAAGCATCGTCAAAGGAGACGGAGGAGGAGAGCTGTCGGGGGTTATAGAGGTAGATGGAGTCGACTCTGAGGTTTATGTGAGGTTCATATTTTTGTTTAGAAGTTGCTGATGTAATGACAGCAGCTCCAAGGCGGTCGACTAGGCTGTCCCGGAGTGCGCCCCCAAAGGGAGGCCTAAGTCGAGTCGTTAGTCTCCCGACCTTTGCAACATGATGAATGATGGAAATTAGAATTGCAACCAATTGATTAAATCTGAAATGAAGGTTTCCTCCAAATGTGTTGTGGTGCGAGCGGGAAGGGGTCATGACCTGCTAATGGTAATGGTGGTGATGGGCCCTCATGAGGAGGAGGAGGACGACAGGAATTATTATTACCAGCTATCACACGTACAACACTACTCAGGGCGCATCCAGACATAAATAATTATACTCCATTGCTGCTATGAATCTAATACCGAATCGTGAGTTAAGATTTGTTAACTGGTATGATGCCAGATGGGCCATGAGGTGTAGCAAGTGGAATCATCCTGTTCATCCGTATTCAGCTGTATTACCGAACTATATGTCTTCGGAAGCCTCGGTTGCTGCTGCTGGTGCTGCCCCTGTCACGATGAAGTCCCCAATGGGGATCGCCTATAAGGCATCATACGCTATATTGGGACTTCTCTTTGTGGTCACCAACTTTGTTATCATCCCGGTCAATCTGCAGATGCTACTGTAGGGGTTGCAGCCGATCGATCATGTTGAATATATGGTCTCATAGGTATACGGCTCCCATCATGTGCATTGCATGCCACCAAAGCCTCAAACTCAACAATACAAGTAATATCAGCAACTCTCAGTCTACGACTGCTACTCTTATAGATGCTGATGGTAAGAAGGAGGACATGGATTCGGTTTCACAGAAGGATGCTATGATGTTCCCTGTTTTTGGCAGTATAGCTTTACTCAGCTTGTGAGTCCCCCCTTCGTCGTCATTGGATCATTCAGCATCGCGAGATGAGCAATTGTGGTGGTAGGTATTTAGCTTATAAGTTGGTATCCCCCTACCTCATGAATCTACTCCTCACCGGCTATCTTGGCATGCTAGGTAGTCCGACCCGGCCGACTACTACTGCTGTTGAATACTGTATATTAGGTGTTGGTGCCTTGGCTGAGACCGTGAAGCCTCTCGTTGATAGCTGCCTCTCTGAAGACCTCACTCACAACAGGTATGTTGATGACCACCTATCACTAATCTTCTCTCGGTACTCCTACATAACCTTTACTTGACTCTTGTTCTAAAGAATTTCGGAATATCACTAGCATAATTCGACGATAATCGTCTACGTTGTATATACTACATTATCACTGGCAGGATATCAGCACTGAATTATCACCATTCACGTGCTCTCTCTATCGTCAGTATTCCCAACACAACGTCTGCCTTCTTCCACAGATTCCATATTCGCTTTACGATGCCAACTTTACTTATGAAGGTTTTTGCGGAGAAGCCAGACGAAGATCCCAATGTTGACATTAAATTCGGATACTCTCACGTAAAGTCTCTTCCCTCCCTATATTGCTAATCTTACTCTCAAGATCCTCGTCTATGGTGTGTCGGCGGTCCTTGGAGGCGTCTTTGCTTGGAACAAACAGTTCACCATCCACAACATGTTCGGTAGCTCCGTGGTGTTCCCCTACTTCCCCGACAAGCGGCCTTTAGGTGTCTCCTTCTGCATTCAAGCGATCCGTCTCGTATCCCTCCATAAGTTCTCAGTAGCTTTCATCCTCTTGGCGGGCCTCTTCGTCTATGACATATTCTGGGTAAGCCTCAGTTTTGGAGTGCATATCAACTTCCCTAGGCTGAGCTCATGTGTTGACTGCTTAGATGGTAGAATTCGCACATGACTTAGGGAGAATGTATAAAAACAACATGAATTCGCCTTTCATTTCATTGTTGTCATCAGCACATGTTAGTCCGTATTCTCGCCAACTGTTAGTGTT
>NW_003205370.1:3365-7450 GCF_000006405.1 Perkinsus marinus ATCC 50983
GAGCATAGATGATTATGAGTCAGTTCTGTGATGGTTACGAGTAATGATGGTTCTTCGCGATTGTGGAATCGACGTAGACGGGAGAATGATACCATTCCACCAACGATACCTGAAGGGAAACTTCCTGAGGATGATTTATCCTTCTCTACATTGATAGCCCACCACGATAATGATGCAAAGATACTCGGGTGAGAAATCTTCATACTGCGGGATGCATCGATGGAGTTCAGTGGTGATGGTGGGAAATCGGGGAAGAGGGGAAGTGGATCGCGAGGGAGGTTCGACGTAGCATCGGCGCGGCAATATTCACGGTTCAGTTTAACGTCGCCGACAAACAGCCCGTCGTACACGGCGTAGGTCCCTGGCTCGATTCCTCCACTCTTCGTTTTGTCAGACGTGGAGAGCCGTCATCATCAACTTATCGAATGCCGCCCCCTCAAGCGGACTGTTGTGCTTGCCTCGGTACTATTAACATAAGTAATGTTGAAGTAGCGTTCAAGTACTCAGGGGCTGCTGTTCGATGGTGTTTTGGAGTGGACCCTGCAGGGAAGGATGTATTGAATCGACGGGATCGTCGGCTTGTTGCTCAACATGAGAAATTGGTAGAATGGGAGAGGGTATTAATGTGGGATTATGATTGGGTGTCTAAGTATGGGTGCCTAAGTATGAACCTATGCTCGAATAAGGGAAGACATCGTTCCCCTATAGTCGGGACCCTTGGTTGAAGAGGTGTTATCATTGTTAGGGCCTGGTAGGGGATGGTTTACTCGACGCACCGCCTCCACCACGATTGGAGCATTCCATCACAGATAGGGTGAGGGATCAGGTAGTGCTGTGAGGTCCCTGGGAGGTATACTGATGAGCAATAGATCAGAGGGTTTATTTGATCAATTTAAACAAAGCGTTCAACGGATACGATCCGCCGTAGGGGCTCTCACCGTATAAAGCACCATACGACCACGTAGTACAGTCACATTCGTGCGATTCACTTGAGGGGAAAGTCTGAACAAAAATTTCTGCCTTGCGAAAATGAAGTTGTTCTCCACAGGTGTATGAAATCCAACGGCAACGAAGTGATCGGACAAGCTTTATCAATCCCGGGATGTATGGCAACAGTCTCGGAGGGATGCGATCACCATCGGGAGCTGTGGATGCGGGCTTGGACCATACCGATATCATTAGCCTTAGACTCAAGCTCGACCCAACTAGGAAGGTTACGTCTAAGTATGCCAAGGAGTGTTGGACTTTCAGTATCTGTTATGCTCTAGGTATAAATGGACGGGCATCCGTCTGGGGAAGGGAGGATACGCTTCGGTGTAGTAATGGGTCGTGGGGATGTGGTAAATTAATGTAATCGCTAAGACATATACGTTTACTGTTCGAGCTAGTGGTACCGATTGGGGCAGCAGTTACATAAAGTTGATACCGTATCTCTGTGAAGTTACTTCAATAACTTAGGTACGAGGTTCATGAACGCTCTACAGGGGCTAGAAGGGCGTGTAAAATAATATCAAAGAAAAGAGTCGAGGATTTGGAATTGTTGGAGAGAGAGTTGCAGGTTCTTATCAGCTTGGATCATCCGAACATCATAAGGTAGTATATTACTGTAACCCAGAAGCGTATAAACTGATATTTGTCTACAAACCTGAACGATCTATAACTCTTCTCTGTCCTTCGCCATTTACTTTTCCCGTTCGTTGTTACTAGCTTGTTCTGGGAGAACGTGGAAGCGTTGGATTTTGTTCATAAATCCCCCCCAGAAAATAGATGTTTGTGTTCCGTGAAGGGGAATTTACCCGATTGAAGTTGATCACGACTTCGGAACTCAGCGGAGCGAAGCATTCAGCATGATTCAGGATGCTCTCGTGGTATGAATCGGATAATAATCTGTACGTCATAATGGAGTTGTGCGAGGGCGGCGAATTGTTCGACGTCATTGACAAGAGGGAGGAGCTTTATTCGGGTAAGCATAGAATTATTCCCATCCACGACTCGCTTGGTCGACTCGGGCGCTGGAAACGGCGTCAGATCATCTTATAGGATCCATAATCCGCCAGATCTTCCTTGGAGTGGCCTATCTGCATCAAGCTGGGATAGTAATATGGGGTCGGAGGTATTCGTTCATAAAAATCTAAAGTAGAGTGTGATAAGACTTGTAGAGAGATTGCTGACTATCACGTTAGATAGATCGTACCATAATGACTTTGTTGTGACATTTATTCAAATGAATTCGTGAAAACCTTCAATTCAACTATTAATCGTATCTGCTATCCTTTATATCATATCGGTCATTATCTAGCCCCATGTCACCAAAGCTTCATCTTCGAAAAATCTACTCAACTATGGGTTAGATTTCCCTTCTTGTAGGTCCATAGAGATTTGAAGTTGGAAAACTGCCTGTTTAAGAATAAGGACATGCGTTCCTGTGTAAAGTTGATCGACTTTGGTCTTGCTGGCTTGAAGCCTATGTACCACGATAAGCCCTGGTTGAAGGACGTTCTAGGTAGTGAGCATAATTTAGTGTGTTGTAGACTACTTGTAGTTCACGTCAAGCGATTTATGGTATCGGGCTTGTTACTCAGAAGTCTCCAATAGACGTAAGAATTTCCATTGCGCGACAGAACATCTCAACGTAGCAAATTTTGGCGTCTAGAGGGTTCGCATACCGGCCCCTATTCACCAAATAGATGCATGAATGCTATGGACCATTGGCATACCGGCCCCTATTCACCAAATAGATGCATGAATGCTATGGACCATTGGCATACCGGCCCCTGTTCACCAAATAGATGCATGAATGCTATGGACCATTGGCATACCGGCCCCTATTCGTCTTGTCTTCCTCAGGTACTGCCCTTTACATGGCACCAGAAGTTATATCAGATAACACCTATTATGATGAGAAGTGCGACTCATGGTCTGTTGGGATAATCATGTATATTATGCTTACTGGTAAAAGGGGGGTAAAGGGTATGCATGAGGTATGGTAATAATGATGATAAGTAGGTCAACATCCCTTTTGGACACCTAAGAGTTTAAGTGATGAGAGGGAGCTATTTCATAGGGTTAAGACTATGGAACCTGATTTGACTAAGATCCCAAGTAAACCTGCGGCTGAGTATGTACCACAATAATCCGTTGATATGGAGTTACCTCTCTCGAATTAGGTTGGTTGGCCTACTATTACAGAAGGATCCTTCTAAACGGCCATCAGCTAGAGAGGCGTTGAATCATCCCTGGCTACGACAACATGAGTTTTACCCAGCATATCAACAACGGCAGCTATTGCACCATTTACGGAGTAATTCGGCCTCGGATAGGTCCTTCGCGCAGCCTCTTCTCACTTTTTTCTCTAATGCGCTTGAGAAAGATATAGATGTGATCCGAGTGTTGGAGTCATCGGAGATCAGTTTTACACCGAAAGAGCGATATGAATAGCGAATTGATATATGTTAATCCAGAGGCTGTTTCCCGCCTTATAGAGCCTGCATAATGCAGGTTTCGGCAACTTCCGAAGGCTTGAGCGAGCAGTATTGACGGTTATCGCATTCAACACATCCTCTAGAGAAATGGAACAAATGAGAGAAACGTTTATTACACTGGACAAGGACAACTCCGGTGGGCTCAGTCCCCAGGAGGTGATAGTATTTGGGTATCGATGATAGGAAAGAGATGAAGTTATGTTGCAGATCGTGTCTGGTTTGCGGCGTCTTGACATTGAGATTCCTGATGATATCTATCAAATCCTCGAGTCCGTCGATGCTGATCAATCAGGGGAAGTTGACTACACTGAGTTTGTTGCTGCCGTTATGGATCGGAACAATGTAAGTTTGTACTTTTATGTAGGGAAATATGCGTGTGGTGAAGTACGCCTGTGGATGATGACAATAAGGAAATTATGGGAAGTTCATGTTGATTCTTTTCGAACACTTCCACTCGAAAGTCGTGTATCCACGATGTGGTCAGAGTAGTCGCCATACTTGACACAACAGGTAGCTAGTTTTCGTCGTTTTTTGTTTGGAATCGAAGAGTGATGATTGCATCGAAGTTTTTCGTATATTAACGGAGTTAATGGAGGACTGGGA
>NW_003205370.1:7550-12595 GCF_000006405.1 Perkinsus marinus ATCC 50983
CATCATCATCAGGGACTGAGGACAGTGAGACCAGCGTTCATGGATGAGTATGAGGAACTACAGGAGTTCATGGATCAGTAGCGGATCGACGCTGAATGACCATTCGAAAGCTCTCACAGACTTTACGAGGCTTATGTGGACCGTTTCCGAAACCTAGACTACCTCGAACACGAGTTGGATATACTTAATAGAGAGGAAGAAGAACGTATAGAGGCCAATGAGAAGAAGCTAAGGGCACTACAAAAGAAGCTACGCGAAGAGGTGCTGGTCGATATCATTGTCTTCAGTGTTCAGTAGCATATCGACTCAGGAATGGAAACTATTAAGAGGGGATATGGACGATAGTGGAACGGTTGGTATTCCGCACGTTACAGAATACTCGAGGTGCTTCAACCCTTACATGAACGCGTCTGCGTGTTGTCTCCTTACAGTCTCCTTAACTGACTCGGACTTGGGGGGAAGCTAGGATGCTTTACTTATCAGGCCCAAGTCCCGAGATAGGAACTCTCGGGAAGGGAGTCGAAGATGGTCACGGCCTCACCCACAGGATGATCGACCGTCTCAGGGCTTCCGACAAATGGAAGAAAACGAGTAGCCTTACAGTGCGCCGTATGAATTTCACGGCGCGCGAAATGTCGGAGAGGAGGTTCCTTCACTACATTTGTGTTCATTATCAGGTTCGGTCCTCCAGCAAGTAATACTGATCTGAATACTGATCTTGGTGTTAACGACTTTGACGCCGAGCCACAGTTGGTCGATTCACGCTCGGATGGTATCGTATCGATCGGATCGGAACCAGAGGAAGGCCTCGTGAGGTTTCAAACCAATGTACCAATGTCACTTATCATTGTAGGTGGGATCAACTTCTACACCCGACCTCAGCATCACTGATCACCCTCATCACGAGGATGACGATATCATTATAGAGAGTGATGGGGAAGCTATACTTAGCAGCAGAGGCAAGCTTCTCGTGGTGTTGTGCTGTCTATCTATCGTATAGGTGATGGATCCTCCTCTGGGGATGATATTGAGATCATTGATGATAGCGATACTGAGGGTCGGACTATTGGTATGCAGCAACAAGTAAGATCGAATGATTCGGCACCATTGGTGAGCCCTCTCGTAGAGGTCGTCATCCCATAATAACAACTACGATTTTTGATGAGCCTGTCTCACCCACCCTCATGTCCATGCTTCTACTGCTGAACTACTATCCAATGTTGCGTTTCATGAGTGCAAATCACTCCGCTTTGCTCACACACCTCTACTGTAGTCTTTTCCACGGACCCTCTTCCTATCATGCAGGCTGATAAGCTCTTTGCCATCTTTGAAGAGTAAGGTCCTTCCTGTGTGACGACCGCACAGCATTCGTGCAGCAGGTATTTCAATCATGAGTCGAACCCAGGAGCTAGCCTAGTCGATAAGGTTAATGCAACCTACACCTTCGAGATTTACCCTCACAAGGTGGGATCGGGAGAGTCGAAGAAGTGGACCATCGACTTGAAAACCAAACCTGGCAAATGCATAGCTGCTCAGGAGGTGAGGAGCCTTGATCACTTTGTTGAATTTATACTCTTCCTCAACAGGATGGTGGCGACTGCACATTTCAACTCTCGGACAAAGACTTCGTACAATTAGCGGCTAACAAGTTGAATCCCCAAATGGCGTTCATGACGGGGAAGTTGAAGATCAAAGGGAATCTGGGCAAGGCTATGAAGTTCACACCTGATGTAAGCTGGACCTTAAGCTGGAATTTCCGGATGCTGGGGCTTTCGCATCTTGTCACTCTGAGGCGTCGTGAATTCCCATGATGTAGTGGGGAAACTCTTCAAGCTCAGCTGAGGAAACCAGACATTGTGTCTGAGACATATATTCCAACATTCCCTCAGTGTAGCGTATGCCTCTCCTGATTAGCTCCTACCCAAGGTAGACATCAAGCTCGCTTTGGATTCCTCCAAGAGTCCTAAGGACATCGTTGCTCTCGTACTCAGCAGTTCACCTCAGTCGAAGCTCTAAATGAGGATATCAGTCTTTTTATTATACATGATGGTACATCTAGTGGGTTTTCATCAGCAGGAGCTTATGACTTGTTCGAGTTGTCAATATCGTGCTCAGTATAAGAGGAATCCAGCTTACTGTAACATGACCATCGACAAGCGAACACGCGTTGTTTGATGGCACAGATAGTGATATCGTTGCAGTGAATAGATCCGGAGATACCTGGAACGATAGAGTACTGGTGTGTACAACGAACCATCAATTTCCCCCATAAATATGACGACAGAATCGTCTTCTTCGTTTGGGCGGTTATAGCGCGTATTCGTTCCCATTTGCCTTGTGGGAGTTGGTCTTTTCGGTGACATCGAGTTTGCTTTGCATCACATGATAGCTATCGTGAGAGTAGTCCATTTGGCTGACAGTATCGATTTTCGTCAACTTGATATTATGAAAGTTTGGAAACATTAAAACACGACAAGCGCCATTCAGAGTGATACATCGCTCTCTGCATACCATGGTGACGGCAGCTCCTACCCGATAATGAGGAAAACTCACTAAGCTGTGTATGAGCAAAGACGTGCACAAACCCACTCCGTCATACTAAAACAAGAAGCTATGAGTGAAGACACGATTCGAAGTCATCGATCCTAGTCGTAGCCCTATTCATGGACCCAGCTCCTCAGTTCATATAGGGGAAGAAGCTTAGCACTCGATAGTATCCACGACCGTAAAGGATCATACGCCTGATCAAGAAATGAAATCCCCCACGCCCATCAGTTTGGACACCCAGACATTGAGAGCTCCGAGGCAAGCTGAACTGAGTAGAGATCCTTTGAGACAGCTGTCAAATGCAGCCATGGTTAGAGGGGACTCAAAAATGATGATGATACCCCCCTGGGCAAAAACAGACGAGTTTGCATTCAAAGGGATACTCTTGTTCAAGCTTTTCTCGAACATGATAGGTACCGTAGATCTGGTCCTCACCAATCTAACTGAATGACAGAAGCCATCGTCGCTGTAGATAACATCTAGAGTAGGTGGTGATGCTGCCACTGGCAGGAAGTGAAGTAGACCGTCATGCTTACCATCATTATACCACACCACAGACACTCTACCCTCTGGATCAACATACAGGACTTCGAGGGAGTATCCAGCGTTGCCACTGCTTGCTCTCAATTTTACTCCAAGAAAAATCGATTCACCAACAACAGCCATCGTGCTGGGGGAAATCCTGATGCCAGAGAGAGCGCCCAGATGACGAGTCTCATGAACTCGTCCTGCCTTCACATCGAAGTCGATGAGTAAAACATCGGGCATCGATGACCACCGATCAATCCTATGATCATGCAGTACATAGAGGTGGCCTCTTTCGGTATCGTAGTAGTAGGTGGTGGTATTGCAATAGCGAGTGCAGTCGTTTACTAGCGTGACGGGCTCACCAGGAGGGGATAGCTTCTCGAGGTGGGGCGAGTCTGTTGTGCTATCCACCCCATAGATAACGTTATCCTCAACGAAGAAGTAATTGGGTGCAGCCTCGATCAAGACTTCCTGCATAGGGCAGTCAAAATTTATAGCGGGCTTTCCGATATAGGACATGATATCACACATCAACTCTGGTAGAGGACCACCGACTCTCATGTTCTTCCAAAGCCTTTCAACCATCCCGAGACGGAGGGCCTCAACGTGAGAAGGGGAGAGCATACCGTGAGGATCGATTGTTTATGGAAAAAATAATAATGCTGTAAACATGCACAAGGTTTGTATTACAACCTTGATCTGGTCAAAAAAACAGACGCGGGTAGAGATAACTGCAGTTAACGCTAGGCTATGCCAATCAGAGCTGTTGACAGAGCTGTCCGAACAAAGCTGTTTCTCATAGCGACATACTGCCTTGGATTTCCCATCGTATCGATCACTGAAACCTACAGCTTCCGACCGCGGCAATGATGAACCGTATATACATTTTAACAGATGATCATGCGTGCCTGGAGGGAGTCGCTCCCTCAAGGAGAAAAAGTCCACAAATTGCATCGTCCTCAGTGGGAAAGTTGTCAGACTCATCCTCGATGAGAGCTTTCTCAATCGAGCAGTGGTGGGTTATGGCAGGTTTCCCCTAGAACATAATAATAGGCATCAACTCCAGTAGGAGGCCACCAATCCCCCCCTACCTAGAGCTAGGCAAGCCCACGAGAGCTCATGTCAACTCCTAGGACTACACTCATACTCAACGGTTGGTGAGTATCATACTGTCTCGAGTATGTTCATGTGGAATATTCAGTCAGTGTTTAGGCTAACGTTGTTACTCACGAGGTCTCTACTGGGATCCCAAGAAGTAAGACATACAACTAGCAACAAGCCCACCCAACATCAACTTGAGCAACAACTCGAGATAAGAGGGTAACAGAAACGACATGCTACGAGTATGATGGTCAGACACCCCGAATGTCTCGTATACGGCTTGGTTCAACCTAGTATATCAAATAGTACCCCACTGTAGCACCCCCCCCCCCTCCTCACCTTCCAATATCTCTTTGATTCATCTAGTACTGCTTTGAATGTGATAGGCTCAGTTTCGGCCAGAGTTGTCAATACCCTCCTCGATAACATCATATCCCCGGTCCTAACTCCATTAATAAAATGAGCATATGGCATGTTATACTCTCGAGTGGCAGCATTAAGACGGGCTATCCAATGGCAACGATGTATCCTTGATCTCTTCTGTCGAGCGATATAACTCCTCATTAAATCATGCATCACTCGACCTATAGCCAATCTAAAGCACTTCTTGCTACGACCATAGCTTCCTCTAGCCTAACAACATAACGATAATCTAAAGCCATCCCATGCCTTACCATAGCAAAGACCATCTCACGAGGTATCCTCGTCATAGCTATCGGTGATATACATAACATTTAAAATGATTCACCTCAAGTCTAGGCATCCCTCCCCATCATATCATATGTAGTGTTATAATACTACGCCAACACAAGTCCCCAAAGGGGTTGCATTGAAACAAGCATCGTTGGGGGTGAGTCAGCCGTCCCCTA
>NW_003205428.1:0-883 GCF_000006405.1 Perkinsus marinus ATCC 50983
GTAGTAGTGCTAGTCACAGGACCACTAGTTGAGACAGTAGTAGTGCTAGTCACAGGACCACTAGTTGAGGCAGTACTAGTGCTAGTCACAGGACCACTAGTTGAGACAGTAGCAGTGCTAGTCGCAGGACCGTTAGTTGAAACCGTAGTAGTGCTAGTCACAGGACCACTAGTTGAGGCAATAGTAGTGCTAGTCACAGGATCACTAGTGGAGGCAGTAGTAGTGCTAGTCACAGGACCACTAGTTGAAACCGTAGTAGTGCTAGTCACAGGACCACTAGTTGAGGCAACAATAGTAGTGCTAGTCACAGGACCACTAGTTGAAACAATAGTAGAGCTAGTCACAGGACCACTAGTTGAAACAGTATAGTGCTAGTCACAGGACCACTAGTTGGAACCGTAGTAGTGCTAGTCACAGGACCACTAGTTGAAACAGTAGTAGTGCTAGTCACAGGACCACTAGTTAAAACAATAGTAGTGCTAGTCACAGGACCACTAGTTGAAACAATAGTAGTGCTAGTCACAGGACCACTAGTTGAAACAGTAGTAGTGCTAGTCACAGGATCACTAGTTGAGGCAGTAGTAGTGCTAGTCACAGGACCACTAGTTGAAACAGTAGTAGCGCTAGTCACAGGACCACTAGTTGAGGCAACAGTAGTAGTGCTAGTCACAGGACCACTAGTTGAGACAGTAGCAGTGCTAGTCACAGGACCACTAGTTGAGGCAGTAGTAGTGCTAGTCACAGGACCACTAGTTGAGACAGTAGCAGTGCTAGTCGCAGGACCGTTAGTTGAAACCGTAGTAGTGCTAGTCACAGACCACTAGTTGAGGTAGTAGTAGTGCTAGTCACAGGACACTAGTTGAAACAGTAGTAGTGCTAGTAA
>NW_003203866.1:0-901 GCF_000006405.1 Perkinsus marinus ATCC 50983
CCACGTTAGATGCACCACGAACAACACCATGAAGATGAAAGACCTCACTGAATTTAGACCGTCCAGAGCCTTCTCAGGACTGTAGTCCCCAGCATCAGCCTGGGTATCGGACCAGATGGTCTTCCCCAACTGGAGCTGTGGCGAATGAGTGACATCTACGGTATATATACTGTACAATTTGGGCTGCGAATAGCCACCAGCCTGAGACCAAGGCCAACCTCCGAGATTTGGGATACCTCACGTACCGCAGCGAGGTCATAGGCTCGTCGGGTCATGGCTATCTTCAAATAGTTGGCATCGAAAGTATCGGTTACGATGATGTTCTTAGCGGTATTATCCTGGTAGCTATTTAGGAGTGACCATACGCTGTTGTCAAGTGACGAGTATATGTCAAAGTCGAGGGGCTCATCTCGGAACTGATCAAACCTTCATGGCAATGAATGACGCACAGCATATACAGGGAGTCAACACCACGTCGGATGAATATACCATAATTCCTTCACCATCGAAAGAAAATGTAATTCTAGCCTAGCGACCACGTAAAGACCAGCATTGTAGAGTCTTAAACGGCCATAATGCTCACCACTATAGAGACCAGGGATACGAAATAAGGCCGGAGGACTGTAGTCGTGGTGATGTCCTGTAGTGTTATGACAAGCTCTGCTTCACTGGCATCCACCTCACTGCTCCAGAAGGTGAAGTCGTCCCTGAATTGACCACAGTAGCCCACCAACAGAGCTCGAGGCTTGGTACTCACCCATCGAGAGCCTTCGAAGGGGAGTGGTTCCAGTACGCGTTGGCGCTTGCTGTTGCCCCCAGACTAGTCAAAGCGATATTGCTCGACTGGTACACCTCGAAAGTCGCCAACCTATAGTCCTTAGAGAAGGTATCTGAGATCACA
>NW_003201705.1:0-996 GCF_000006405.1 Perkinsus marinus ATCC 50983
CGTTTCTCAGGCTCCCTCTCCGGAATCGAACCCTAATTCCCCGTTACCCGTCAACGCCACGGTAGGCCAATACCCTACCGTCCATAGCTGATAGGTCAGAAACTTGAATGGTCCATCGCCGGACAAGCCGTGCGATTCGCCGGGTTATTATGAATCACCAACAAGGACTAGGCGGAGCCTAGGTTGGTTCTGTATCTAATAAACGCAGCCCTTCCGAAGTCGGGCCTTGACGCATGTATTAGCTCTAGAATTACTACGGTTATCCAAATAGTAATCGATCACCAAATAAACTATAACTGTTTTAATGAGCCATTCGCAGTTTCGCCGTTTAAAGCTTATACTTAGACATGCATGGCTTAATCTTTGAGACAAGCATATGACTACTGGCAGGATCAACCAGGTGATTGCATCAATGCAATGCTTGCGAGCTTCCGATTAAATCCAAGGATATAATCAAAAGTCGTAGCGTGCTCTGATGGTCACTAAATATCGCACGAAGCGATACCCTTGCGATCTCATATCCATCAAAGATGAATAGTCGAAAGCGAGGTCCGGTCTTCCGGTTCACGCCAAGAGTCGCAACAAAAAACACAAAGGGTTTGCATAACTAGTCGTATAAATACAACTGCTATACTAACCTTGGTCTATTGCTGCATCATGCAAATCTTGTATTAGATTTGCGGGTAGGATAAATCCACCCGACTTTCCCACAATGAGCGGGTACTAATACAAAACCCCATGAAAATCAATGATATTTTTCAATATCATGAATCCTTCGAATAAACCGGAATACTCGACGCTGACCGATTTGGCAGCTATCGAATACCCAAAATATATCGAAATGTCAGTCATCCTGATCGCCGCCGGCAGATCAGGAGTGATGTCCAAAAACTCCCAATTTGGGAACTCGGACATCACAACAGTCCTTTCGCAAGAATCAGCCACCCACAATTATATAAAAAATGCAATAATCCGGAAAAACTTCGAAAAAGAACC
>NW_003213105.1:0-963 GCF_000006405.1 Perkinsus marinus ATCC 50983
ACAAAAAACACAAAGGGTTTGCATAACTAAGTCGTATAAATACAACTGCTATACTAACCTTGGTCTATTGCTGCATCATGCAAATCTTGTATTAGATTTGCGGGTAGGATAAATCCACCCGACTTTCCCACAATGAGCGGGTACTAATACAAAACCCCATGAAAATCAATGATATTTTTCAATATCATGAATCCTTCGAATAAACCGGAATACTCGACGCTGACCGATTTGGCAGCTATCGAATACCCAAAATATATCGAAATGTCAGTCATCCTGATCGCCGCCGGCAGATCAGGAGTGATGTCCAAAAACTCCCAATTTGGGAACTCGGACATCACAACAGTCCTTTCGCAAGAATCAGCCACCCACAATTATATAAAAAATGCAATAATCCGGAAAAACTTCGAAAAAGAAACCGTCAATGGGTGATTGGTGACGCGGTGATACCAAAAATACAAATAGCACACGATATACCTCTTTTTTGAAAAATTCACCGCGTCACCCATCACCACCCCAAATCTGCGCAACGAAAAAGGTCAATTTTAAGTAAAATTCACTTAAATTTCACTTAAATTCACTTAAATGGAATGCGCAGATTTAGACCATTTTGGTGACATTTCCAAATGACCTACCACATATGGTCCACTGTAACACCCCATCCTCAGAAGCATACCCATATGGTTGAAATCGAGCCACATGGCCTACATCAACTTTTATACCCACCTGCAAGTCAATTTCGCCCATGTGCGAAATTGATGTGCAGCTTTCGCGAGCATCTTTGACCAAACGTGCACATCGATTTCGCGCATCCCCCTCCACCCCTTGGACAATGTTATAAACTATGTTCACTTGTCTCTCTATTGAACTACTGGACTCTTCTGTGGGCTAGCATAGGCTGCTTCACAATACAAGACAAAAGAAGAACAATGTCAAAGGGGGTGGGGGAGGGGGGTTTGTAAAAAA
>NW_003204463.1:0-1344 GCF_000006405.1 Perkinsus marinus ATCC 50983
ACGAGCAGATCCCAGGAGGTCGCCTCTCGCAAGTTGGCTGATCAGCGTATCAGCTCGGTTCAGATTCAGTGGGTACTAGAAAGGCATGCCCGATTAGGGAGGTGCGTTCCTGCGATGAGGGCGACTCGATATCCGCTGAGATGACTGCTGGAGACAGTGTCGACATGAGAAGCGGGGATGGTGAACCGAGGAACCCCTACGCACGAGATATGACGGCCATGAAGGACTATTACAGAGCCTGGGATAGGTCAGATGTAGAGTGCGGAAGGGATGGGATTGAAAATGGTCAGGTTCGATGTCGAAGCTGCGTGCGATGCTGTGGACGTTAAGGTAACCAACACGGAGGAGAGGTAATCCAGATCATCGTTTATCATAGTTGGATGAGTCGCTCCGATAGCATGGCATGAGACGATTGATGCGACCCTTTGGAAAGAATATTTGGGCAGAGTATCTCGTGGAGGCACTGCAGCTCCATTTCAGCGTAGCACCTGTAGAGGCTCCATTGGCAATCGACCAGAGTTTGTCTTCCGAACGAGTTGAGGCTATGTCGGCAGCAGAAAGGCACGCCATGTGTGAGGCTGAGAAAATAAAAGGCAATGAGAGCTTCGCCTCGGGAGACTTGGATGAAGCAGAGGTGAGTTATGTGGACTGGCTGGACGGCATTCGATCCCGTTGTCATCCAGTTGCATTATACGAGGGCCATCCGTCTCCGCTCGGATGTATCAGTACTATGGTCCAATAGAGCCTTGGTGCGGCTAAAGCTTCGCCGCCCTCGAGAAGGGCTAGAGGATGCTCAGAGAGCCATCGCGTTGGATCCTAAGAATGTGAAGGTGTGGCTAGGACACGGTTCGCCTCGCGTGTGATACGGTGCCTGAGTTCCCTCGGACTTAGGCCTTTCATCGACGTGGTAAAGCTCGCGCGGAGTTGGATTACCTCGAGGAAGCAGTGAAAGACTTTCAGACAGCTCTCAAGTGAGCCAAGGATGAAACGCTTGCTGTCCTCGGTAGACGGGAACGAGCTTGGGGTCATTGTGGGCTCAGGATACTCAACGATAGTGGCGCAGAGCAGGGAATCATTGGCAGAGTCAATGCTGACCTTGCTACTGCCAGACGAAAGCTAATTTACAAGCAACGCGCGCAAGTCAAAGAAGATATCGAGGAGCCAAAAATACAGGAGATTTTCGATGAATCACCAGTTGTGTAAGGAACGGGTTTCTCCGGCCGACATTGTATTGTTCTGATGGCGATACTCCGAATTGGAATTTCCAATGCACAGTCAATGTTAGGTCTCCGCGAAAATTGATGATTTGGCGGCCAAATCATTTGGCTCTCAGACGACTAGTGT
>NW_003204660.1:0-1465 GCF_000006405.1 Perkinsus marinus ATCC 50983
ACATGATTGTTCAGCCACGGATGACCAAAGTCGCGACTGAAACCGGAATAATCGTACGGGTCGCAGACTTGGTGCATTCAGGCATCGTATTTCGGGTTAGATCTCCGAGTTCAAGTGAGTCATTCGAGCTCTGGCCACTATGGCAGCAGACACCAGCTGCTGCTGAGGAGCTCGAGAACCACTCGGAAATACTCGCCGGTTTCATGTTTCCCAATGTTGAGTATTCCCGGTGGTGACATGATTTTTGTGCAAGTTCAATCGGAGGCCCCCTACGACAGTTCGAAGAACTGAGGAAGGGGGCACGATTGGACGGTCAAAAATCAGCACAACCGGGCGCGCGCGATATTCGCAAAAGCACGCAAACACATAGCTAATGGAGTCGTTTCAGATGGAACCACTCCTTCGTGTAACGGAGCGAGCATTCATTATGCTCAGCGCGGCCTTACAGCCGCGCTTGAACCGCAGAAGCGGTTCAGAATGTGGGCCGTAGCCCCATTCTCAAAGGGCCTTAGCCCTTGGGCTTCTCTTTTCAAAACCCAGCCCTCCCACCCGGGATCAATCACTTGGCCCGCCTACCTAAGCCAACTCACAGTCAGGCACGATAGGCGAGTCAAAGAGATTCTGGCGTCATTGACGCCACCATAATAACCCGAAGGTGCGAACATGATTGTTCAGCCACGGATGACCAAAGTCGCGACTGAAACCGGAATAATCGTACGGGTCGCAGACTTGGTGCATTCAGGCATCGTATTTCGGGTTAGATCTCCGAGTTCAAGTGAGTCATTCGAGCTCTGGCCACTACGGCAGCAGACACCAGCTGCTGCTGAGGAGCTCGAGAACCACTCGGAAATACTCGCCGGTTTCATGTTTCCCAATGTTGAGTATTCCCGGTGGTGACATGATTTTTGCACCAAATCTTTGCACCACTTAAATTGTGGTATGCGTTTCATTGTGAAATTTCACGACATGGTTAGACTTTACCCTTACGAGACCGTGCCTTCTTAGCTTAGTTGGTAGAGCACCCGCTTAGTAAGCGGGAGGTCGTCGGTTAAACTCCGGCAGAAGGCTTGCTCTGAGTCGCTTTGTCGGAAACCGACGACATTTCGTAATTCTTCACTGAAATTTAGCACCAAATCTTTGCACCACTTAAATTGTGGTATGCGTTTCATTGTGAAATTTCACGACATGGTTAGACTCTACATTTACGAGACCGTGCCTTTTTAGCTTAGTTGGTAGAGCACCCGCTTAGTAAGCGGGAGGTCGTCGGTTCTACTCCGGCAGAAGGCTTGCTTTGAGTCTCTTTGTCGGAAACCGACGGCATTTCGTAATTTTTCACTGAAATTTAGCACCAAATCTTTGCACCACTTAAACTGTGGTATGCGTTTCATTGTGAAATTTCACGACATGGTTAGACTCTACATTTACGAGACCGTGCCTTCTTGGCTTAGTTGGTAGAGCACCCGCT
>NW_003208915.1:0-6468 GCF_000006405.1 Perkinsus marinus ATCC 50983
CGTGGCTCCAGATTTCCCTCAGCCGTACTCTAGCCCTGGTCAGCATCGTTTACATCGTCGTATTGCCTCTCTCTGTGGGCAGCGAGATCTCCTCCTTGAGGGCAGTCGGATCCTTCAGCATCTGGGTCATGCTTTCTACTGCTGTCCTCGCCTTGTGCAAAATACCATGGTCAGAGCTAGACACGGACCGACCAAATAACATGACGCATGTCGGCTTCAACTGGCGCCAAGGTAAATCACAACAAGACTGATGCGTACACGATGTTCATCTATCTCAGTGATGCATGCCTTGTCTATGGGCACGTTCGCCTATATGAACCAAGTAAACGCAGTGTGCATCACCTCTGAGCTCCACAAACCAACACGACAACGACTAACTGCTGTATGCGGATGGGCGGCCCTCGGTCTCTTTTTATGCTATGCTACCCTTCTATCAGCAGTGTGAGCCTCCTCACCGACCCTTCTCTCCCCATCATGTCTATATGTAGATACCTAACTTTTGGCCAGGCAACCACCTCAAATTTTCTTCAGAGTTACCCCCTAGATGATGCGGCTGTGAATGCATGCCGAGTTGTAGGTGACGCGTCTCACTGGTTTTCCTCCCATGGCCTGTCTTCTTAGGCAGTCTCTCTGACACTTATATTCGCGTGTCCCCTCAATTTGTTCCCGATTACTAGCTCATTCTTTCACGCCATAGACCGGCGCCATCTAGCCAAACACGCAGGAGTGCGGATATTGTTCAACACGATCGTCCTCACTATCTGCCTTATCACAGCGATCTGGGTGCGAACCTGCGTGTCACCATTCGTGTCACCACTCATCTCTTGATAGGTCCCTGACGTTGGCTCATTCATCGGCTACGTTTCGGCTTACATGGCTACACCGTTGATGATAACTATACCGGCGTTTGTCTACATCGCATGCTGCCGGGCTGAGGATGATATGCTCGCTCGTAAGGGAGTCGTCGTCGAACGGAACCTCTGTAGAAGGTAAGCGCTTTCTCAAGGCCTCTATAGGCTTATATAGGTCTTTGGCTCGTAGGTCAAGTCGTATGGTCATCCCAGCAATCGCCCTCTCACTCACTGTACTTTTATGGACGGCCGCCACGGTGAATATTTTTGCGAGTCAGAAGGCTTGATTAGCTCACTTCGTGACTGCGGCAATATGGAGATTATTTCGACGTTCGTATCGTGCGGCCCTTTCAAGGGTCTTAGATGCACTCATTGAATCGGCGAATGCCCTACGAGTGGGTTTCTTTGGTCATCTTACCGTGTTGATGTTGTTATTATGGATTGCTAGGGAAGAAACTGCCAGTAGAAACTGTCATGAACAGTGCTGTCGATTCCGTGATGGAATTTCGTATATTACGGCACGTAACCGTCAATTCTACCCATCTTTATTTCCATAGTGTCGATGGAGGAGCTTTAGCAGAACCCCTATGTATTACCGTCTCTAAAAAAATCCCACAGGAAAGATTAACGTACAGAAGCAGCATATAGTATAAACTGGCAGATGTTCGTGTTGAGCACCGTCATAGACAAGTCGCTCAAGGGGATGACTATAACAGATGATAGATCCATGTAAGACGATCAACATACTCCATCTTCAGTATTTTCCATCGTAGACCTCAGCTATCCGTTTCTTTTTCTCGTAGTTAGTGTGTTCTTGCCTTTTTCAGTTGCTTGGTATAATCTAGTCATATTCCGATCTTATTTCTACTCAATAAATACGTAATATGCAAATTTATCGGAACTTGGTAAGTGTATTCACCAAGTGCAAGCTATTTATCTGACAGCCGGCGACAGTCATGTCATTTGGTTACTAACGACAAGTACAATATTCAAGAATGTCAATAACTACAGGGTGTTGAGAAAGAAAGGGTCCACCAAGTTTAGGCACCATCTGTTTACTGCCCTCATCGATCAGCTCGAGGAGTTGCGATATGCGCCTCTCCCGGGTTTGAGCTATGCTTTCCATGGTGAAATGAAATTGATGGCATCAATTTGATGCCCCTAGTGCGATATTGAAGTCTCCTAAACAGCGCACGGTCGAAATTGCAGTTTCTATGGGAGTATCTTGACACACGAATGCGCTCGCCTGAGGAGTACGAAGTTTCTGATGAATAAACAGTTGGAGTGTTCAGCAGACCTCCCTGAGTTTCAAGACCGCTCCCAGGATCGAGTTTTACATACGGAATCCAACCCTGGTAGCGCTCTTAAAGAGACTCTCAGGCAGGATTATCCTGCAAGTAAAACTGAAAGTGTGTTGTTGGTGAACTCAGGTTCCATCTTGGGGAGCCCCATTTCTCACGTATTTTATTTGTTCATTATGGAATCCTTCCTGGAATCGATTTTAAAAAGCGTGTCTAGTGAACGCCAGTCGGAATTGATTCTGGAATATTTTCATCTTTCAACATCGTGTTTATTGAACACGACTTCAGGAACGATTCCGATAATCGATCTCGAGAATCGATTCCAGCATCGCACACAGCCCTGTCTCTCGAACGGGCGGCGAGTCTTCCCAGTGCTAACTCAAAAGTGTCGTTGTCTACGGAGTTAAGAGAATGATAGTGATATTAAACTTAATAGAGCTACTATCAACATCATAAACCGATAATCGTTCAATAATCCCGCAACGGAGGCACGTGTACAAAGCGGTGGGCGCTTTACCTATACGTGCCAACGGAGCGATCGATGTCATGTTTGGCAAAAAGGAGACTGTCTGCAATGAAAAGGCCTTTCCGATGGCTTGCTGCAGTGAACCCAAGCGTACCCTCAATATATACTTCATCATCATCAGCAGCAGCAGCAGCCACGGGCATGCAGAATCGAGGCAAGAGAAGACAATGATAATGACGATGCGACATACAACAACCCTCCAGTTGTTGGTGTATCACAACTCTCTGGGTAGCGAGATGTATCTGAAGACGACATCATTTCAGATATCTACTGCCTGGGCCCCTTCGGAATCATCACAGATAGAGGTATGCGTTGAATATCAGCGGGATATTACTGCCCAGAATATTACACAGTGAAACGTAGCGAACCCACAAATCACCGATGGGTTACATTATGAGTGAGATGGACCAAGGTAGTCTTTGACACACTACTTAAGCGTTGAAATACATGTTTACAAGCTACACTACGCACGACTTGGTGTAGAACTGTACAAAAACTACCAACAAGAATTTCCTTGTTGTCACCAACGCGTGATTGACAACGCACTCCTCTTCCACCTACTCGTTTTCGTATCCAATACCAACACATAGGAGAATCATGAGCAGCGCCGTGACATGGACGAACCTATATGCATAGTAAATCAGCCTTCAGAGCAGAATAGAAAAAATTGATACATGCCGGGTTTGAACTTGGGATTTGGCTGGGTCTCCGTATCGAAGATACGATCCCAAAGCCTCAGAATTGGGGCGTAGTTCTTCTGACTTCTCTCGGAGTGATGTAAGTCATGAAGCTAAATAATAGACATGAAAAATCGACCCGCGATAAATCACAATTCACCCCTACAGGTGCGCCTCCACCGAGTTCGAAGGGCCACAGATTGAACGGTGACCACCTACGAATCACTGTGAGATTTCCTTACACTCAACGAGCAGTAATACCATGTGTTATGACCACTGTGCTCTTCGAGGAGCCAGGCCACCCAAATGAAAGCGAATATGCTCAAAGTCAACCAGTGGTGACCCATGAAGATGGGATACCAGAAGTAGACTACCAGACTACAGGCCTGAAAGGAACTAATCGTTATAGTCGCTAGTGGTCCACGCCTACATGTTCAATGGGGTGGAGAACAACACCGCTCCAGCTATATGGTTCATAGTACTGATGATGAACACTGTGGATGTTACGATACACCCACGGGATGTGGAGCATACGATGATACCAGTACGTGCCGGAATCACCAATGATCTGAGCTCATCGTGAGTAGAAGGTGAGTTTGACAGTAACCTTACGAATGACATCGTGATGTCAGTAAAGGCCTCCCATAAGGTTGGGGCCTCAGCCGGAAGGCTAACGTGGTAGCTCGTCATGGCAATACCAAAGCTCATCATCAGCGTGAACCCGATGGACTGTCCGCAGTAAAACTAAGCCAATGTTGGACATGGAGAACTCACTTGGAAGACTGTCTGGAAGAGCAGGGTTCCGACGGTCGGCCATCTCGAGGGCTGAAGGATGCGATGAGGAAGAAGAACGACCACGACACGTAGGCGACGGCAGCGGCGGACCAACCTGAATCTTAGTCTCCATGAATTTGGGTATATCATAGAATAAAGTGTAGTATGTGCAGATGGCAATATAAGCAGCAGTAGCGACAACCTGAGATGGTGATACCATTGACAGTTCGACTCGATGGTGTCACCCCTGGGAAGAGGAAGTGGGAGACCAGATGAAGGTCCCTCCACTGCTCCAAATCCAACAGTTGATCCCAGAGTGGTTGCAGGACCAGAGGACGGCCCGATGGCGACGTAAGAATAGAGATGTCGATCATCCAAAAGCAACTATGCTGGTGATACCCCAATCTCGGACGACCTTAACCTGCTCATTGTAACCAGGCTCCACGTAGTAGCAAGAAGAGCCCATCCAACACAAGCCCGTCACGGCACCATTGTGACAACAACAACATCATCATAGCATCGTTATACAACATCACGATAAGATAGGAACATGGCGTTTTCCCCTTCGTCGACTCCTGGTCCAAGAAGTGTCCATTCTATCCGTCTTCCACCTCGGGTCTATCAACGGTGTAGACGGCCTTCGTCTGATGAGCTTAGACCCATCACCAGCAACCTCACCAGAATAGATAAAGTGATCATCATAAGCCATTGCAGTCTCAGGAGCCACCCGACGTCCTCTCATCACAGGAATCGAATTGACTGTACCAAAGGTTTCAAAGTGGTCCTGTCGGCCCTTCACCATAGCATCGCCATAAAACCTCTTAGACGGTCGAAACTCCCTCTCAGCACGCCAATTATCAACCCAGCCCTCCTGAAGGGGCGTGCCCATCCTCCTGTGTCCAGGCACGTCTTCCCACTTGGGCACACCCAGCGATTCGAAATGGTCATTAACCAGAGTGCTGCCGTTACCACCATGTCGCTTCTCAGGGTCAATGAATGCTGGTCTGTCTGAGACCCCTGGTTGGAGCATATGATCAACCCAGCCCTCCTGGTCCGCTGACCCTCCCAGCTTCCCCTTCGCCATCGCCTCGACCTTAGGCGCCACAACCATGTCGAAATCATCGTGCCAACCCTCTTGTGTGGGCGAGCCGTGCAACTTCACTTTGGGAAGGTCCTTAATCTTCGGCCCCAGATTAGACTGCAAATGGTCATGCCAGCCTTCCTGAGTGGCCCCATGGTGGAGTCGGCTACCCCCACCAACATCATGATGGGCATCACTCTGAGCCGTACCAATATCATCGAAATGGTCATGATACCCAGCTACCGTGGGCGAGTAATGTAACCTACCTCCTACCCTTGGACCCACCCCGACCCCACCCCCACATGCCGCTGTAGGGAGCTGCTGATCGTCCTGAGTGGTGCCATCATCGACGACTGGTGATACGACCACAGCCTGCTGTTCTTCTTGTTGCATGGCCTCTCGAGAGACGTCATCTATTCCTCCCAGTGTTATCGTACCCCTCAGGGCCGTCCACGTGTTCCTCGTCTTCATCTTGCCCCTAGCCTTCTCTCTTGGTGTGACACTCATCCCCTGTGTCACCATGTGACTGGCCATCCAAGGCGGAAGAGCTACACCCGTCACCGTCCCGGAAACCTCTTGCCCGGACACACCCTCATTGTGTGAGGCTTCTTGAAAGGTATGAGTGGGGACGTGATCACTCGCATCAATCTCGGCGGGCACCACGATAGACCCCGATCGTGGTGGAATACACTCTAGTTCCTGAACGTTCAACATAACAGCTCCAAGCCAAGCCATGTCGATAGTAATTCGAAAGACTTCAGAACAGACCTCGAGGAGCCGACAGAACAGCAGGGGGATATGCACATGGTCAACTACATGTGTTGGTGACTATATGAAAATTGCTAGGGAAATTTCCGGTTCTTGCACACATATTCCCGAATTCCTATACTTAGTGAGAGAACTCCTGAGCTCAGCTGAGGGAAGCGAACATAAATCCCAACACTGCAATAGGAGTTCACATGTAGGATGCGCGAGTGATGAATACCATACTCATACGGTTATGAAAATTATGATAAAACGTTTTTGAATGACCACACCTTGAACTGGCTATACGATATCGACTACTATCATATCAATCCCTCAGTGTATAACCAACATACCACTCGTCCACTGCATCTCACCTCAATGTCAGCAGCTAAACGACTGGACATCTCCCACCGTGAAGGGTTATAGATGCTCCTGGGGTATCCAAAATCCGATGCATTTCTATCGCACAAGTATGCCTGCAGTTCCAGAATCCACCTGAATACACGTCGAC
>NW_003208915.1:6568-12199 GCF_000006405.1 Perkinsus marinus ATCC 50983
CTACTACACTACTACTACTACTACTACTACTACTACTACTACTACTACTACTACTACTACTACTACTACTACCACTACTACTACTACTACTACTACTACTACTACTACTACTACTACTACTACTACTACTACTACTACTACTACTACTACTACTACCACTACTACTACTACTACTACTTCTACTACTACTACTACTACTACTACCACTACTACTACTACTACTACTACTACTACTACCACTACTACTACTACTACTACTACTACTACTACTACTACTACTACTACTACTACTACTACTACTACTACCACTACCACTACTACTACTACTACTACTACTACTACTACTACCACTACCACTACTACTACTACTACTACTACTACTACTACCACTACTACTACTACTACCACTACCACTACTACTACTACTACTACTACTACTACTACTACTACCACTACCACTACTACTACTACTACTACTACCACTACTACTACTACTACTACTACTACTACTACTACTACTACTACTATTACCGCAGCTCCACCTCCGAGATTAAACGGAAGTAGGTTGTAGGGTGCCCACCTGAGAGGGTGCACTACAAGTAATATATACTGGGGGCGAAGCAGACAACACTGACTACCACCAGTAGGACATATGCACATGGACAGATACATGTGTTAGTAACTACACAAAAATCCGGAGAAAATTTTGGAAATTTTTTTAGTTCCTGTACATTTCTACCGGAGTTCGTAAATAAACTCGTAAGCTTTGGAAACTCCCGAGATGAGCTGAGGAGAGCGAACATATATTCTTACTCCAACACTGCTTACCACACATCATGACCACTGTGTTCTTCGATCAAGTTTAGCGTCCATATGAATGTAAAGGCATTCACTGTTAGCCAATGACATTGGAACAACCAAGGATACCATATGTTACAAGCCACCACGCAGATCTACCAGCAGGCCGACATTACTTGTGTATAACACAGAGGAGTTGAACTCACATCTTCCATAGGGTGAAGGATGCCTCCTGCCCAGCTGTACACAGCGCGATAACCGTGATGAACACCGTGGACATTACGAAGTAAGAAAGGTACTGCGTGCATCCACCTATGATACCAATAAATGCAGAAATCGCCGACAACCTGAGAGATCACCACAAATGATACCATCGCGTCGTGGGGGAAGGCATCTTCTCACAAGGCAAGCCATAAGCTCCTTTGTGAACTGCAACAGACTGGGAGCCTCTTTCACGAGATGTACATGTGTGTCAAGATAGTAGAATAAGAATCCATTCATCACGACGTAAATAGTTGTCTGAAAACACGGGTCTATGCCGCCGTAGCATGTCAACCTATCTGGACCTGGGGAATCGAAGCAATAATGATATCCCTCGTCGTAGGCCACTTGGACGGCTGAATGGGAGAAGGGGAATTTCTGTTTGAGAGGGAATCTCATCTTTGTGAACCTCACTTGAATCTTCGACCTCATCATGCGAGGTATATCGTAGAAAAAGGTGAAATAAAGACATACCAGAACGAATGCTACACTTGCCCAGATCTGAGGAGACCCAAGGTTCGATTCCTAGACTTGACATTTCTACCTTACCGATGGAAAGATGATATGTGACACAACGTGCATATCTCCCCACTGGTCAACGGCTCGTACTCCATCCCATACACCTTGTAACAGAACTTCAGGCGGACTAGGCAAGTCGGTGGTGGATACCATCATTGCGACCAAAACTATAAACATACTTGTATAATAGTCACAACACAAGACGTTTATAATGAGCATATAGTGACAAATACACTGTAAGTAGTGGTCAACGTCGTGCTTGCCCTATCCTATTGGATAGAAACGTGGAGTACCCGAGTCCGTAGAGATGACGGTTTCGACTCCATCATATTCTAACCCAACTCGAAAGGGTACGCCATCTTGCATCTGCGGAAGTACCTTCTCCGAGGATCGACCCCGGAGCCTTTAGTTTGAACGATCCTAGATACTCAATGAACACATCTCGACTTCTTACATATCTTTACTCAGAATTCTTCCCTGTGCGCGACGCAACCATCCACTCTACCTTGGCCCGCGTACTCAATCGACTCACGTCGAAGGATCCTTCCGAATGGTTGAGGAATCAATACTTCGCGACGACACCTTTTTACACGACCAAAACCGTTTGGTACAAAACCGCCATAAAACCGCACAAAAACAATAGTAAAAACACGCGGAATACTGCACACGTAAATCTAACGATGTGTATGCGTGCAGACCGCACAGATATATCGATATGAGGATGATAGATCTCGTCAACACACAAACTTCACATCATCTCTCAGGTGGTAGCCCATCTTAGCGAGTTCTTCCTCAGTACAAGGAGGAAAGGTGAGACCATCAACAACAACAACAACCACCGAAAAGAGACTATCCCTCAGACCTGGGGATGTGCATAAAGAACTACTCGTGAGGAACAGTGGTAGAACCTGCGCCCTACAGGTGACTAGCACGGTGCTCTACCGTTTGCCACGTTAGAATAATATTATTCTTAGCCCGGGTTGGGGCTTACAAGTTGCAACTGCAAGCTCTTGAAACTACGGGTGGGCCACCTGTGTGGTTGGCCCACTTGTCGAAACACTTGTTACCTGGCTCGCAGCACTTCAGGAGGGTAGAACTTAGCGCCGAGGGAAGCACATGAACATATAGACGATTGTTTATTACTTATACCCCTATCAAATGTGGCATGGCATCATACTTGTGTATATGCGGCCACGACTACGGCGTCAAGGACAAAACACTTCGCTGGGAGGGAAATCATTTCCTTTTTGGGCAGAGGAGACATTTCCCGGAAATGTCTCGTCTGCCCAAAATTGTCAACATAATCTTGTATTCTCGCTGTCTCCTCAATTCTCGAGCAATTATCTTACCTCCGATTTCGAAGCAATTCCAGAAAGGGCTTCAACCCATGACTCGCCAGTGTTGGAATATATGCTCGCTTTCCTCAGCTCAGCTCAGGAATCCCATGAAGCGTAGGACTCGGCGAGGAGTGTTCAGAAATCGACGATAATTCCCTCAAATTTTCTCATAATTTTTTCACACTGTCACCAACACATGTAGTTCGTCATTTGCATCTTCCCTGGCAGCCCCCATCGTGTAGGGTACCAAAGCTCGTGAACTGCCATGGAACTTTCAAGTGTCCTCTCTGCTATGTCCTTATCATTCGGTGGTGGTGGCTACCCGGCTCGTCACGACATTTCCCATCATTTTAATACATGTTTGAACACCACTCACGGTCTCTATGTGGGTGGAATCTACAATGATCCGTATTGACACTATCATCACCTCATTCGTGTCATATCTCGCGCTAAGATACTTCCCAAGATTCACTCGAATTCCCATAACGTGGCGAGATGAACTCCTACGAGCCGGCGCTGATAGTACGCCCCCTCAATACTGAGGCAACCACTCGTTCATTCAGATGCCGAAACCCGAGGTCGCAGCCTATTCCGAAACGACTTAGCCAGTAAACGATGCGAGTCCCCTCTACCCAGATCGAAGAACGAAGGCCTCGACACTGCAAGGGGAATGTGGGCCAGCTCCCGACCCCGCTCGTTTGCAGTAAGTAACTCTCCATCACACCTTATTGCAGTTATCGTCGATGCAGTTATCACGTTGCAACACTACCCCTCATATGTAGCCTCTACTCCTGATGTGCTATTGTCAATGAATACGACTTGTATTAAAAGATTTCAATATGAGAGAACATTATCTTTCTCGGGGACTTCTCGAGCACGCGCTTTCGATAGAATGAATCATAATGACTCGAGTGGACATGGAACGTCGTGAAGCGATTCACGGATTTTCACAACCACATCCTAACTTGCCTTATCGTGTCGGTTACAACAATGAGAAGAAAAACACACTCCTCTCTCGAACTACGCGGAGATGATATTGGAAATTCGTGCCTCTAAAAACACGCGTGCGTCAAGTACACATTTACACTGTATCACTAATAAGCTCTATACTATGGAACAAAACACTACTGACCGGGAAACAGGATCAGCAGGAGCGATGTCATGTCGGTGCAAGGGATCGATACTCCGGGCTCCTTCACATAAGCAGGAAGTTACTTTCATAGTCTCACGACGACAAGTGCTGGTGGGTCTACACGGTACACCACATGGGCAAGTCGGGGAGAAGTGTGTAATCGAGCGGAGGAGTTATCTCCACATAACCAGCCGGATGACAGACAGAGCATATACAGTCAACCCTGTCCCATGACATGAATCCACAAGTGTATTTTGCACTATGGACGTATCTCGTGGATGGTGATGCCGAGGTTGTTATACGGTGTAACATACCGATGCTGGCAGTAGACAAATACTCCAAGCTTCAAAACCCCCTTATTAAAGTCTATATTCATATACTCATTGCAAGTTCTTGATGAGGAACTGAAGACGAGGATCTCAAAGCATTTCTTGTTCGTAGGAGCGTTGGAATTCCACTAGAGCGACCGAACAAAAGTCCACCCTACATGTCTATGTTGACGAGCACGGGAGCGAGCGAACAAAAGTCCTCCCTACATGTCTATGTTGACGAGCACTGGAGCGACCGAACAAAAGTGTTCTCTACATGTCTTTGTTGACGGGACGGGAGCTCTAGCGGTCACCAAGAAGTCAAATATTAAGGGGCTAACGCCTGGTATACAATTCCAGACCTAGCTTTACAGTGCCTATGAGATCCTCCACTATCATACCCCTTGAACAAGCGCGGGAACCCTCGTCACAGCGATTTTATTTGGCAACTAGCAATGCCCCTGACCATAGGAATTTACCTACATCGTTATACGAGTATGCACGAGGAGCTGCCATCTGTGTGGTGCACCACTCTGTTGTAGAAAGTGGTGATATCCTCGAACTATAAACCCTCATCATCGATCCTAGTCAGATTCAATATTCTCACGGATTTTGTTTGGCGCCAATAAGTTCTGTTCTCGTGCCTCCCCCGAAAAGGCACTGATACCCGCATCTGTGGGACTACATATATGTACGTATACGCTCGCTCTTTTTCTCTTTCGTGTTGGAGGAATATATGTTCTCTTTCCTCACTGGCCACAAGATTCGTGTTGAAGTGTAGACGAACAAATGAGAACTTCCTCGGAGTTTTCATATCGCCACCAACATATGGAGTTGACCATGCGCATGTTTTCTCCCATACTGTTACACAGTGAAGATATCTGTCCCAGCCGTAGAGATTTCATATTGTGTCAATGACACGAGCATTCGACATGGGCTCTTCCTACTACACAACATACCATCCACCTCAGTCCTACATCAACTGAACAAACACCAGTAGTTTTCGCAACATAGCAATTCATGAGTCACAGTGAGTGACGTGAATGATGATTATGGAGTCATAAGAGACCAATTCGGCTTGAACAAGGTGCCATGCAGCAAGACTACGATCGTAGTAGAACATGTGAGATCTCGGTCGATAGGCGGTGCAACGAATCCTCGAGCAAGGATGACTTCGATAACCCTTTTGCGTCCTTATGTTCCTGAGTTCTCAACCGGCTCATCCAAGGCGGTACCAATATAATCTCGATTAAGACTTTCGGAAAGACTAGTATTA
>NW_003208915.1:12299-13733 GCF_000006405.1 Perkinsus marinus ATCC 50983
CTCAAGGTCTTCACGCCACCACGGCGATACAGAGTATACTGTGAGTTCTGGTAACCGTAAAAATCGTGAAGAAACATTCGGCATTCAGCGTAGTTTTAGTCGCCATATTCAGAGAGTACCCTAACGTCTGATCGAGTCCACTAAAACCCCCTTGTGTGTTGATCAGTTCAGCGGTTCAGTCTATATTCAACTCATACATTTCTTCACCCAAGAAACTCAGCAGAGGCCCGATGATATATTCTATTATGACTGAACTGCAATCCAAAACAGAACAACAGTGATTTCGCGTCAATCTCGAATACTACACACAACCACGGTACATCCTATCACCACTACTACCACGTCTTCCCACATCCGAATGGTGTCTATCATGATGATTCAATGATACCAAACTGGCGAGGGAGCGGAGTACTGACACGCAGCAGATCTACTATGATGACATCCTTTGGGAACTCCGCTTACCGTCTGTTGTGCTCATGGAGTGGGATCGAACTCGGCTCCGGGACTTCTTACCAAACATTCTGCTGCTGCTACTACTCGCCGCCTCGTGATGGAGGGTATCGGAACCGCCACAAACTGACCACCCAGGACTATTCGTTAAATCTTGCTGCTTTTCACACACGAGAAGATTGTTCGGAAACACACGACTAACCCGATTAATGCAACCAGGGATCGAACCAACGACTTCTAGCATGCTACTCGGCAACTACAACAGCTAGGCCAAACAAGCCGAATCACTAAACCCGACCAGTTGCACAACTAAGCGATGAATGAACAAGAAACCTCTATCACATCACAAAACATGAGATTATCAATCTCGGGCCGCACTGCAGATGAATGGGAATATACTCGTCCCTGGACTCCTCTTTCGAGAATATGTATCATCATCACCAAACTCAACCTGGCCGATACCCTTCACATCGGTTAAACTCCACCACCTCCAGTACCTCGTGTATAGGAAACTGCTTAACCTCGCTTTTGTTCATCGAAGCTTCGACCAATTCTGCGGCCTCCATGACTATGGGTCTAAAGAAGTTAAGTTCGGAACGGGAGGAACAATTTCACACACGGAGACAGGGGCCTCGTGAGGACTCGTCACCACTCTGTAGCAGACAGCTGAGAACTCGCCGTTCACCACAGATCAGGACAACCAACGACAATGTTCAGAGTGACCAATGATCCATAATTCATGATCAGTGAACTGCTACTTGAGAAGTTGTCTAACTCGTAGAGTGGAATTTCTAGTGCTAGTTCTCGGCAAGACTGCCTCTGCCAACCACAACACAGGTGACCTGCTCGATAGCTGTATGACAGTCACTCACGTCCTGTTCCCGACTATCACTCGCCAGCTGCCGCTTACACCGTCCAAACCAACAAAATTCTATTCCCGTGCATTCGAAGAGCTCATTGCTAGGGTCTGCCGTATACTTCTAA
>NW_003208915.1:13833-21026 GCF_000006405.1 Perkinsus marinus ATCC 50983
CGTGCTCTTGACAATCGTGCTCTTCACCTGCAGATGTCGATCGTAGTTATACCGATTCATGTGGGAATAGATGACCAATGAGGCTCCACCGATCATAACAAAAGAAACTACTTCCGTTCAACATGACGAGTCCAACACCACTCCCATCGAATAGTAAGGACACAAAACGGATGAAGGAAGACCATTGAAGTGCAATAATACAAGTAGAGGTCAGAATCCTAGAAGTCCCAGTCACCACCACCATCACCACTGAACCAAGAGCCGCCGCTATCATCAGTCATTCCCTGATCATTATCGCTACCTGAACGTAGGAATCGTGGCGTAGACCCGCTTGAATTAGGTGTATTACTGAACCACGAAGTACCATTGTCGCCCTCCAATCCAGTCGACGAGTCGTTCGTAGCAGTAGTAGACGAGGAGGACGACTCCATCGCCGACGATGAGTCTGAAACGGAATTTACTACAACGGCACAGACGCCACTCATTCAAACAGTAGCAATGAACGAGAGAGGAAGCTATTCAATCGCCTCAGAGCTTCAGTACCACTACTTCCGTATTCCCTGCTCAACAGGGTGGGAGGAATACACGTCCGCTCTCCTCAGCTGGGCTCAGGAGTTTCCTCACTAGTTATAGAAGCTTAAACGAGCTTGAGTAGATGTGTCGAAAACCCAACAAAAATTTCCCAAAATTTCCTCAGAATTTTTCCGAAATTTTCCTATTCTCGCCGACACATAGTTAACGATGTGCATATTTTCCCACACTGCTCCTCAATGGGGCCGCTATGCCACTCACACATAGTTGACGATGTGCATATTTCCCCACACTGCTCCTCAATGGGGCCGCTATGCCACTCCATAACGTGCATTGGTGCAATGAATTCCCTAGACCCGCGGCGAAGTCATTCTAATTTCGACGACGTGCGAGGCTTATTATACTCGATGGGGCCGATATGCCATTTCATGACTATCACCAAATTCCATAAAAAGATTCTTCCAACAACATACGCGTTCCAACCCCGAGGTGGCATACCTGCCCCAGAGGAATAGACCTCACTACAATATAGACACCGGGCTGATATTTTCAGCGTTTTTGGACGAGTCAAAAATACACCATTCTCCATTGCACTCATCACTACCGGTTTAAAACGTCGTCCACTCAAAGATGTAAATACAATATCTCGTTACGGTGAATACATGATAAGTTCACTAAGGAACCACCATAATTACCTTCATTATGATGTACAACCTCCATTGTTCTCGGACCGAACAAGCCATCCATCATTCTCATCCCCATACCCCATCCTAATCCTGACGCCATGCCGTCAGCAATGGCTCCGAGTATTCCTACCATTGAGAGAATGATGATATTCCGCCACCACGATATACCTACCTGGCCTTCTACTCATCGCCGGTCCTGGTACTTGACTCGCTTGATTTTGAGCAACCTTCACAACCCCGAAAGAAAATCGCCTACCAATCTTCTGAATTACCTGGCCATCACTAGTCTTCGTCACTGCCTCTTGAGCCGCCTCTCCATGTTTCTGCTGTTGTTGATGGTGACTGTTGTGACTCCTTCTACCAAAGCTGGGCTGATTCCTGGACCGTATCTCATTAGCTCGTCTTCCAGTAGCAGCGCTAGCCCGAACAAGTAATCCTTGGTGAATCCGAGGGAAAGTCGGAAACATGATACGTTAATGACAATAGATACTAACGAGTTGCCCAGTAAAGTAATTCTTGGATCGATATCCACTCTTGAAATGTGGTCGATAGTAAAAGTTGGTTGAGCAAACTCCTTGCCTTGTGAGCCCAGCCGAGTGAACACTAGTTCGAACAACTTAATTCGATCTACGACAGAATGGGCGCGGTTTCAAACATCGCACAAAAATGTTCAAAAACGCAAGATTCGGTGGATGGACAAAATTTTGCATATCAATTTCAGACACAAAGTAGAATGAGTATTGCAGAGTCAAACGGGGATCAGCGAGTACCCTTCGGATAGCTGCTGTTGAAATAACTTTACATCAAAGGAACCTTCATTCGCTGCGGTTCTCGAGTTGCGAGAGTTTCATCATTTTTACACGTGTACCGCGCGGCACGTGGTGAACTACAAATTGCGACTGATTGACAAACATACTATAGACAATCATACGGAGTATTTTGATGAGACTTCGGCGAGATATTAGGGCTAAGCCCTAACCTGATGATGCTGAGTCATCACTATATTGATCCGCCTCAGACGATCACGATGGAGAGAATGATACGACTGCAGAGACGGTCCGTCTCTCCAGTATCTGCGGAGATGGCCTCAACCAGATTCACCGCTCCACAGCCAAATGATGAATTATCATTGCATATCGCTAAGTTGGACCGTCGATAGACCACGGACACACTGCAGAGCTGGAATATGCCTGCACTTTTCCCTATCGTCATAACTTGTCGAGATTATGGAATTGATTTAACTCCCAATGGAGAGGGATCGTTGGTAGAATGGTGGATCGTCGAGAAGATAGAAAAAAATGGTAAGTGAGTTCGTTCGATATTCACATGAGAAATTTCCCTTTCCCGAAATTGGCCATTTTTTCGATCACTCTGCATGATCGAATTTGTTCCCAGATCTATGACATCACAGCTATCTTCACTCATAGACAGTGATGTTCTATCAGTTCGTTCGGGCAATATCAGAATCAACATAAATACCACACTTTCTCGCGAGTTCATGAACACGACAACGGTTGGAATTAAAACGAATGCGTTAAGACACACTAGGATGCCCGAAATGTATATATGTCGGCAGTTAGTCGTCATCTATTCCATGCACCACGAAAGAAAATCATCATGATCATTGATGAGACTATTCGACCACCAGCGACCTTCAAGGGCTCTGATAAGTATCGAACGTTGTTCGGCCCACCAGCAAATGGTAACAGTCCGGCTTGGGCTCAGAAAAGCAGGACGAATTGGCGACCCTTCATGAGAAATACGAACGGCAGCGCGATAGTGGAAAAGCATTGCCACGAGATGCAGCATGGGAGGAGAAACGCCGAAAATTCCTGGGGCGGCGGGCTGCTCACACAAGATCTCCGCTTGTTGGCGCTCTAGGAGATCAACACGCCGACAAGGGGCAGTATCAGAGGAAAGTGCATGATGAACGGTCAAAACGTGAGTTGGAGAGCCATCCCGAGGAACCAGAGCTCGCAGCGTATGCGAGTTCGGGCAAACAGACGAATACGAATGAAGCGGCGAAAGTAGATGCAGATAACAGAGATGACGGTTCGCGAGAAACTAGCAAATCTCCTACGACTAGGTGGGAACGCCGATACGCCGCGAGCGAAGCCGTACTGGCTGGCATTGGAGAACACGAGGAAATAGCAAGAACCGTTAAACAGAGGGAGAAAGAGAATCTCCAGGAATATCTAAAGCGACAAGCGGACAACACTAAGGTGAAACTTTGCACTGAGTTTCTGATGGAATCTCTAATCGCTAGATTACGTCAACTCGTCCACGATCGCCGGAAGGTGGCGTGCTGCCGGGCATAGGCAATTCGAGTATACGCGAAGTGGAACGAAGGAGAAAAGAAATCCAAGATGACATGCGACGTTTCCTTGCTCATCAACATCGAGGTGAGGTTAAGTTTAGGTAATCGAAATGTAAAAGGACTCGTTAGCACTCCTGAGGTTGATTATTCTCTGCTCCATGGTGACTAGATGTACACACTCTTACGCCGTGCAGGCCGCCGAGTCAATTCAAACGTCCCTGCACCAACGGTAACTGGGTGGTCGACATCCATGGTCAGCGCCAGAGACGCAGAAAAGGGATCAGTTCCGTATCAACCTCTGGGTGGGATGAGTATTTCTTGAAGGCAACGACTGTCTGGTCTTCCTCAGTGTCGAACGAACGACCCGCTGCCGAGGATGGTGGAGGTGGTGGTGTCCTGAGGGGCTTGGGAGATGCTGAGGCGAAGAGGAAAGAGGATTTGAGGAGGCAACAGAAGGAAGATCTTGAAACTTATTTACGCCACGAATCGCCTAACAGTTGTGAGTTACTCGCGTCACCGAGTGTTCTACTATTCCCAGTATCTCGACGGGTCGCCAGAGTGCGTTTGGAGTCACCCTCTCCTCCTATCACGAATGTGGATCCGAGAGAAGAGGAACTCCGTCAACGCAAGAAGCAACAACAGGATGAACAGAAGAAATGGTTGGACGAACAGGTGAGCCAGTATTGGGCAAATCATTATCCCTCACATTGCAGTAGAGGAATACTTCATCTCATACATTCCGAATAGATTAGTGAGCAAGAATCGCCGGAGGCTGATAAATGAAGCCTCTCCAGTGAGGCTCGCAAGCGTTGGGCCGGCCAGCTTTGCCGATCTACCAAGTAACTCAGCAAAGGACGCGTGAACGAGAGTTAGTAGCCATGGACTCTAGGCAGAGGAGCGAACTCACTATTTTCCCTTAAAACTTAGAGCTAACTACTAAAGTCGCTGAGGAAAGCGAACATCTATTCCAATACTGGAGATTGCTTATGCCGTGCTAGTCGGCATATATGCGTATTAACGAGTCACTACTGTGCTGAATTATACGTCTGCCGCAGACGATCTGCGAGCAACACGTCTCTCAGATCGTCATGAGAGCTAAAGCGAAAACACTCGAGATCGAGAATAGGAAACGAGAGGAGGCCGCAGAAGAGGCTCGCATTAAAGCTGAGGTGCGCGTGATTACTCCACACACTCTCTACGATATAATGCCAAGATTGAAGACGAACGGAGGAAACACGAAGAGGAACAGGCAGGAAGGAGACAGCGTATGATGAGTGCACATCAGATGAATATCAATGAGGCCACAAATAAAGCTAAGAACCGGTAAACTCATTCCCGTTATGTAATCTTCATACGGAAGATATGCACATGGTCAACTACATATGTTGGTGATAATAGAGAAACCCTGAGGAAACTTAGGGAGATGTTCATTGGTTTCGGTACATTTATATGATATAAATTATATCTAAGCTCGGTCTGAGGCTTTTCACTTTTCTGAAATATATATGTATATATATTCACTTTACGTGTATATATATACATATATATTCCAACACTGTCCCCACAGAACTCCAGGCGAACGAACTGAAAAATAAGAAGGTCTTCAGGCCCGAGTCATTGTCGCCTCAGCGCCGGCCTGTTGATACGAAACTCTCCAAGGAAGAGTTGAAGGAGCCAGTTACACATGAAGTCGTTTCTGTAGCTGAGCAAAACACACACAAGGAGCACGACATCGCTGTCGGCACCTCCACTGTGCATATTGAACCTGGCGACCGGCCTACCCGAGACGACCGTGAGGCAAGGCCTGCCGATCGTGGCGCTCAGTCTGAGCTACGCAATGAGAACTCAGTGTTGTTCAACGCCGTTTTCGAACAGCAGAGGAAGCTTGGAGAGCAGCATGCCGCCATTGACGAACTTCGACGAGTGATGGCGGATCGGGTGGGCCGCAAAGTATTCTTGACGTGCCCTCAAGGATCATTCCGTAGACGGCTTTGAGAGGATCGAGCGCAGTTCCGCATCAAGGTGAGAATGAAGTTGTTCGCGCCCAGCAGCAGAAGTTGCAAGACCTCATGCAAATGCTCCTCTCCAGACTATCAGAACCGGAGAAGCCGAGCCACACAGTGAGATTCCACATCTAGTCTTGCTCTCCTTCCATTACTCGTGACAATGCCGTGATGGGAGCGAGTCGTCTGATATAGTCATGTCCAGGGACTTCCTCTCGTAGGAAATCCGTGAGAGTAAAACTGCTGATGCGGAAGAATCGTTGGAAGAATTGAATAAGAGTGATACTAAACCTTTGCCGGTACTCGAGTTCACTTGGTGGACCTCTGCCACCTCTCAGTTATCAGGTGAAAGCGGTTTCCAACGTGGTTGAGGAGGTCCTGGAGTCTTCCCCTTCACGCCCGAATTCAACAGTAGGGGTGCTATCATCGAGTAACCATGATCTCGCTGACCAGGCACTGGATGGTGGATCGAGAGAGCATATGGTTCCACTGGTAGCGACTACTCAGAATCGAAGGGCCCGCGAACTGAAAAACTTCGAGCTTGAGTCGGACCGAAAGAGCATCTTCGAACGTAGCTTGGTCGGAACACGTATATGGCTGCCGGTTCCTCGCGTCCCTGCTCCTCGGAAAAAATGTCAACCTTATGATTTACGAGCTCACGCCCATTCGGGGAACCAATTGCGAGAGAAGTCTGTAGAGCTACAGTCGGCTGGACGACAGAATCCGAGCAGAAGCCCATCGATGTATGATCGGCCTCAAAGTTGCGGGAATTCAGCGATGGGAGACAAGACGGATATCTCGAGCGTGGACGAAGGGAAGCTTGAGAGAGTCGTGCGAATGATCAAGAGGATGCGTGAAGTGGAAGAGTTGAGAACTTCCCCAATATCGTCTCCCACTTCCTCGGCTGATCACATGTCGTTGGAAGATGCGTCACCTCAGCGCAGCTCTACGTCTTCAGCTGTGGCGCCACTATCGAGACCGCCTTCTGTTCCACCGACGCCCATTCACACTTCCGGATCCTCACGAGGCTCTCACAACTACTCGAGAGACCGAGTCGATCCGTTCCTCCAAACGGTGGTGCTGAGCGAGCAACTGGATCGATCTAGCTCATCGACGCTCAGTCCGACCGAGTCCCCCCTGTGGTCGTCTACAATCAAGGAGGATCTACTGGAAGCAGTCGATCGGATTTGCGCCGAATGTGATGCCACAACCTCACACCTGACTAGTGCGTTCAGGATCGACGAATCCACAGTCGGCCGAGGTGGAGGTGCGCGAGGTGAGGAGGAGAAGTCACCCCCAGTGAGAGCGAGGCCTTTCAAAGAACTCGAACGATTGTTATCGTCAAATAGCTTGAGTCTGGATAAGGAGATGATTAGTAAATTGAAATTGATGACGTTATGTGGAAGCAATCAGAGCGAGACCCATGCATAGAGGACTGCGATGGTTCTGTAAAATAAGTGTATCGCGTTGTTCGTGGTGGGATGGTTGTTGTTGTTTCTCTTGCACACGGATAGAGAATCCTCACGCAGTTATCTCTCACATGGTTCGCATGTTCTCTGTGCAACTCTGATCGATTGAACAACATTTTCGGCGAGGATCTCTACTGTGGCTTTGTTCGCTGACTGGCGTTCCGAGAATGATCGTATCAGTGGCAGG
>NW_003208915.1:21126-22298 GCF_000006405.1 Perkinsus marinus ATCC 50983
GAGGTCAAGCCAATTATGGTCGGACCGAGCTTCATAGTTGTTCGCTCAACAAATGAATACGGTTTGACGCAATTCAAAACACTAATCCCGGCAGGGCCTTGGTAATAGGCATTGAGGACTCACTCTGCCAAGTGTCGTCATGCTTCTCGGTCTAGCAGCAACGGCTGTCATAATGCAGATAGGGAAGAGCATTGAAAAGATTCCGTTGTCGATGAACCGTGGAAAGACGGAACATAGCACAGTCGAGGGGAGACCTGGAGGCAAATGAGCACGTCAAAGACTTCCTTGACACCTGACCGAATCCGATGAAGTATGCCCAATGCCTCTCTATGAAACGTAAACGGACATGGGACTCCCATCCGAGATATACCCATCGATACTCGAAGCTGTATGTAGAAATCTGAGGAGGGACTGCGATAAAAACCATGACGTGGCCGCATTGTGATACCAGCAAGCACATGCTTGTCAGATTGAGGAAGGTGCCGATGTATGGTACAAAACCCAATAGCCATGTTTGCAGGGCGAATATAATATTGAGCAAGTTCCGCATCAATGCATCGACTATTCGAGCTGTTAGAGTAGTCTTAACCCTTGGGTCCGATGGAGAGAATATCGCGAAGGTCTCATTGGCGATATCCTGAAAGGCACAGTTGACGAGTTCTGCGTTGAAGTAGTCACTAGATAATATCGTGCCCACAAATGATGGTCAATACTGATACTCTTAGTATCATCAAATGTTGGGGCAGCTATGCCATACGAAGATACGCCTCAGTACAGTAAATTAGTGGGGCAAGTATGCCATCCGATACACCTCAGTACGATAAATTAGTGAGGCAAGTATGTCATACGAAGATACGCCTCAGTACAATAAAGCAGTGAGGAAACTATGCCATCCGAAGATACTCCTCAATACGATACACTTCGTCCAAGAGTATGCACACGAAATAAGTTGACCAGTTTCTCCGCTGGGGCAGCTATGCCACCCGGAAACATCCGTCAGTGTAATTAATTCCCCTGACGTACGAGATATAATGATCAGTTTCAGTTTTTGAGGTCGATCCCGTTCGAGGGCCGATATGCCACTTCGGGCACAGTGTTCCCTATTCGCCAATGAATTCATGCCAGATTCCCTTGCAACGGCATAAAACGCTGCGCCGGAGGCCCGAAGTGGC
>NW_003208915.1:22398-37125 GCF_000006405.1 Perkinsus marinus ATCC 50983
TCAGGTCGCCATGCATTATTCGGACAGTAATGTCGACGACAGTTAGATAGAGGCACTAAGACCAAAGACGGTCAGTAACCTGGCCAATATTGGAGTGCAGATACTACATAGAGCGCTCGGTTCTCTTGATATCTTCCCTGCTGACATGTCAGAGATAGTCTACTCATACGTGACAACTAATGCGCAGCCTCGAAAAATGAACTACCTGATATATGAGTGGTGAAGGCATCAGTCTGCAGAAGAGAGCAACTACTTTTATGCTCCAAGGCCCTCCAGGCATCCATACGCCTCTTCTAAAGCCGAGGATAGGCACTGTTGAGTTGCAGACGACTCTCCTGCAGCTCGACGGTGCTCTACTGAGGAGAGTTAGACTTGAACGAAGAACTATACAGCTTTGCATACTGTGTCCGTACTTCGGCACAGGTGGCAGCCGCCTACATTTCGTGTATATCGAAAGTATTCACGATAACATCAGCTTCAGGCTTCATGATCTTCCTCAGGCTTACCATGATGGTATATTTAAACCTTCAATGTTCTTCGAGTCTACCTTCTGTTGTGCCTGGGGAGCCTTCTTGCTTTACGGTGACCAGCCGTGCCCAACACAGGCTCAACATCTCAATACGTGGCGAATTTCAGTAGTGTATACGAAGCGTCTTACATAGTGAGCAACAACCCATTTGGGTGACCCAAATCCTCCAATATTACCGGCCAACCGTGCAGCTCAGCGCTGGAGCTGTTCAGGTTAATCAAAAAATCCGAGGCAGTGAGGACCCTACTTGATTTGGTAGCAGCCTCATGCCCTGCGTCCTCTGTTGATAACGCTGAACCCGCCTAGAATGCTGAAGAGACAGAACAAAAGAACGAGTCCTTAAGTTATAGCCCATTGTTCACAACAGTCGATTTGCCGTTAAGGAAATTCAAGATTTTGCAAGTTGTGCAAGTGACGCGTCCTGTGTTCTACTTGACACACGTTTGTATTGGAAGGGTTTGTATTATAATACTATGAAGACTGTCGCGTCAGAGGGCTCTCAAGTGAACCACAAGACATCGTTGTCATCAGAGCAACCCTATAGGCGGCGCTCGGGAGAACAGAGCAACCCTAGAAGAGGTAACTAAGAGTAATAGCGCAGATCCATACCACACCTTGAGCAGATCCTGGTGCCTCCTCGAGTACTATCAGTCCTTATGATAATATAATTAGGGAATCGAGACTCAGGGACCGGACCCAATTAGCGTAGGTCCAGGCGTTGTCGTTGTCCCGTTGTTTTCAGTGCCTTACAGGTATCAGTCTGATTCGCCTCCTTTCGCTGACACCAGCAAGCCCCCCTATAACATCGCCTCTTGCGGTCTTCTCACTCGAAGCCTCGCAGTCAGTATTGGATTTGTGGTGGCTTTCTTCGTGGCAGCATGTTGGAAGTAAGGTTTTTCATACCACTCCTTGAGAACATCATGGCTGGACAGGTCCCTGGGAGTCACCTGGATCTACGACTCATCATTGAGTTACTCCCCCGTCATCTCTTGTCCCAACGTGGCCCACTACTCGACCTACGCGTACCGCTCCCCAGTGAAGTGAATCGTTTTTCAATGGTATCACTGTCAGATCCGATGCTCCAGCGTGCCGTGTTACCGTCAAGAACTACTCCCTATATGAATGGACGTTCTTCGACAAGTATGGTGACGGCCTCAAGGCTGGTGACACGCAGTGTCAAGTTCCCTATATCGATCAAGATGCTTGGGCCAAGGCCGAGCAAGATGGTACTCCTATTAACAACAAGATCCCTATTGTATGCGACTGGGACATGTCCTGTGCCGATGCGGTTCAGGAGCAACCCAACGGTCAGTGTGCAGTGGTAATATCGTCTCCTATTACTGGTATGACCTATTTCACGCACCCCTGTTCTGAGCTTGATTCGGAGTCTTTCTGTGATGCCAAATTCCAACTACAACCCGCTGATATGGTGGCAATCCGCGGCGTGTTTCTTGGTATGGCATTCCTCGTCGTATTGACTTGGGTCGTGGTCACCCCCCTAGGGCTAGGGGCCGCTGGTTTCGCCTCGAGATGGTGGAGAGAAGGACGACTACGAATGGGTGAAAGTCTCGTTCAGGAACGTAGGGCTTATAGGGAGCAGATCATTGACCCTATATGGGATAACTTCCACAACAACGCTCCGCCGTTACCGACTGATTCAGCCACGGATTTCGGCCCGCCTATGAACGGCGGTATGAGCGCGAGGAGTTCCCTTCACAGTCAAGGGTCGGTGACCAGCACTATGTACGGTCAAAAGGGGGTACTGCTAAGTACACCCAGAAGTGAGGCTCAGAAGGCACTGGAGAAATCGTATGGTTATTTGCCAAGAAACGATGTACAGCCTGTGACGACTATGGATGATATTACTGTGAGTGCTGCTAGTGATGCACGACACTATAGGCAATTCTTATTTCCGAGGTTGGCGTTCAACTCTGGTATGTGGGCCAGGAAGCTCCGCAAATACCAGGCTTTGAAGGAAGAACGCATTGCTGGTCAGAGGGAGGCTCATGCGAAGTCTCTGCGAACTATGGGCGTTTGTTTTGTTATATTCTGTTTCTGCGTTCTCATCATTTACGCGGCGCTTTGGATACTCCCACAGAACCTCACTGGTGAGTTTGCAATGGCATTGGATGTTTTCAAGGGAGATGCCCCAGTGGGCAAGTTGAGTAGTTTCTTCTTCCTGCTGGCCTTTGGGGATGTACTCTACGAATGGATTATTCTGGTCACCACTTCCATCACTGGTTTGTGTCGGGCTGTCCCTGGTGTTGGCAATACACCTCCGCTGCCTCGATGGGCCCGGCATGGGTCCAACAAGACCGCCTCAAGGAGTTCATCGGGTTACTTTGATGACGAAGATGAGCTCGAGTGTGCAGAGAGCGGCTATGTGCCGGGCAGTTCTACGTGTATACTGCTGATGGTCCATCGAGCTTGTTTCACGGCTAAGTCGCGGAAAATGTTCTTGGCCACTTTAAAGAGAGCGGTCTCGGTCGCGGTCAATGAAGATGATGTTTTCGTGGTTGATTATGGCCACGAGTTATGTCCTCAGGATGATACTGAAATGGTCACTAAAGAGGCCTTTGCCGATGTCCACTATTTGTACGTACCGGAGGACTCGGAGGCACTTGCAGGTTACTGGGCTAGTAAGTATTGGATCCCCTTCCTATTCTCGAGAGAGAGATGTGGTGATTATATTTATGCCCTACTACTGCGCTCTGGCGAAATGCTTCATAAAAGCTTTCGTGTGCCGGAAAGGGAGTTGTTGAATAACCCCTATGTGAAGGGCTTGGCCTTGGGAGATCGGCCGAACTCGATGGGTGTTGAAGGCTTCTATTACGACATGATAGATGCCAGCTGGTCGAGGGCCGAGACGTTGGTGTCGGGCTCGCTCACCCGCCCTAGTGGGCCTGTCATTTGGGAAAGGAACACTCTGGAATTGGTCCTGGGCACGGCGAAAAACAAGATCGATCCCACGACACTGGGCGTTACGTTATTGGAACAACGAGACAAGTCGAAGGTGAAGGACTGGCCGACTCTGCCGCATGCTAGTATCAATTGCCGCGGACATGAATACACTCGTACTGTTATGGAGGGCGGTCTACCGCGACGAGTACTCTGTCTTCTGAGAGAGTTCTTCCTCCCTAGTGGTTGGTGCAGTTTCACGTCGTTGATGCTGAAGCCTTTCTATTTGGGTCAACTCCTTTTCATTCTGTTTGACATCCTACGTCCCTTTATACTCGGTGGAATGGTCGTATATGATCCTCTGGGTTTCCTCGTCACACTCTGTGCTGTGGCGGCTCTACTATACGTCCATGCGGGAATTCATCTGATGGTCAGTTTTGGTAGTTGTACCTGTACCAGGTAATAGAATACAACTTGAAATTTTTTTGGAGATTTTTTACTTTCAGGAGTGGCGAAACTCAAGGACGAGCCTGGGCCTCTTTCTGTGGTACGCTGATGTCGTTTTTGCTGTATCCTCTCACTAAGCTGATGCACGATATCATTTTCCGACCGTGCTCGTTGATTTATACGGTAATGGAATATACGAGGTATAAATATAGGAGCACTATGACCATAGGTAGGAGATGGGGAAATTACGGTATGTGATGATGTATTAATTAGTTACTCGCGAGGATGTGTGTCGAGATCTTCCTCCTATCCCCCCTCACACAGAGGTTGATTGGTATACAGTTTGGTGGGCTGCTCTGGATGATACTATCAACACCAGGAAGGAAGTTGAGGTTGACGAATCGAAGCAGTAGTAACTTTATTATCCCCCCGAGAACAAGTTCCTCCACGTGTACAATAGTATCGCCGTTTGTGCGCTGCTGGTGAGTGTTCATGTTGGGTCATCGATTGCCGAGCTGTCCTTGTTGTTGTCCTTATGTGTTTCTATATCCCTTCCCTGTGTGGAATGGGGTTGTTCCCTCTTTGAGACGCTTTACGTTATTACAATAGTCTTGATCACAGCAGCAGCAGTGGAGGACACCATAGGCGTACTAGTGGAACAACTTCACCGTAACAGTTTCATATTACCATACAGTTCCTTTTCCTTCCCCGTGGCGAGAGACTGTGGCCACTGTGATTCACTTGACGAACTTTGGGTGCTTTTGTTGAAGTGGTTATATTTCCAATGGGATCGTAGTTCTTGTTGGCGGTTGTTTACTTTGTGTATTTTCTTATGGGAACACAGCAACCTGTCAACACTGTCGATATCCCTTACCACCGAGGTCTGTCGGAGAAGTCCAGCGACTCCTTCATGACGCGAATGCGCAGGGCCTTCAAAAAGGCATTTTCGAATGGGCCTGAGAGCCCAACGCCTCGACCAGAGCAGCCGGCTCACCTCGAGAGTGACATTAACGGCAATCTCACCTGCTACCGTCTACCGTATGCGCAACGTTCGTTAATGGCTGGTCGGCAGGAAGAAGAAGGGGACAGCATGGGCTCTAACTCCACCGATGCTCCTGAGGATCGTACAGTGGCTTCAATGGTAGTATGAGGGATGCGAACTCACTGTTGTGAAGTATCGTGTTATTAGGCATTACATCGGACAGTTCCCGAGTCCGATAGTCGGTGTAGTAGCCATAAACCACCAGTTTGGACGTCCTCCCGACCGCCACCCGCTCCTCTAAAAAGTCAGCAATGCTCTATCTCACATAATAAAAATCCTTCCTATGCTGCCCGTTCCAATACAAGGGCAGTTTTCTCCGACGATTCTCGGAACCCGTTCGTGGACGACGACTGGTGTCCTCGTGGGTTGGAGGGCTTGCCTGGCAATGGCGCATTGATTCCCAAGGGAGGAGGAGGAGGAGGTAAGCTTTTTTGTTGTGTTCACACGTGAGGGCTCTTCCTTAGAATTTCGATCTGCCCGGAAGCCAGCGTCTTTGAACGCCGGCGATGTTGTTGCACGCATGCGCATGCTTGGCGAGAAGTGTAAGAATGATTCTGGTCAGCACAAGTTGAGTCGAGACCCCGTGAGTGGGAAGAAGTTGTTAGTTTTACGGTAGACAGCCGCCGCCGTTAACGGCCCCTTTGCATCACATTTTTGTATAATATTAATGATCCCGACAAGCTGGAGCTCTCGCCATCGTCGTTGTCGTTGCAGGATGGGCGGAGTTTCTTACTTGATGGGATTTAAGTCTTATATAACGTCAGCACTCTTGCCATACTCGACAGTTTTCTCCCTTTCCTTCTGTTGTTGTTAACAAGTATTGGTTGGGCTGGGATCATGAATTGGACGCTGCCAGATTCTCACCATTGCCTAGCAGCCAGACAATGGCGAGAGATCGAGCAAACGAATGTAGTTGCGTTGCAGTTCCATGCCGAATAATCATAAAAACCCCGGTGTATGTGAGCGACCAAAATCCCAAGAATATGCTAAGAATATGTGGAGGTCTCCAAGTGCGTAGAGTGCGTAAATCAGAGTAGCAGTAGAATGGGAGTCTGAAACCTCGGCAGGTTAGTGATAGTGTTACTAAAGCTATCATAATGAAATATCAGGGTGAAACTCGACGTCGTTGATGAATTATGAGCTGCACACCATGTATGCTAAGAATATGTGGAGGGGTGTATGTCAGCGACTTGGAGCGCGTTGAGGTGTCTGCTTGTGTTCGTGATTAAGTTCAGTGGGAACCTCCAGTATTATGGAAAGGTCTACCACCCTTCTGCCGAATAGTAATCTATGAGTGACCTATAGCGATCAACTTCACGTGCGTTCGAGAAATCGTCTGCATTTTTATCAATCACGAATAAGAAAACCTGAATTTAGCACTAAGTGTGCCACTCGTAATCAAACGAAATAAGGGGATAGCATTTCAGAAAAGGAGATCTACCCTAAATTCCTCAACACATCGGAGGAAGAGCTCACTATCGTCTCAGCTGTACGGTCAACTTCTACAGGAACGAAATCCGACGTCACATGCCTTGCGCATCGATGTTGAGAGGAGAACTGTAAATGAACATCCACTGAGTTTCCTAGTCAGTGTTGAGATATATGTTCGCTTTCCTTAGCCGAGTCCAACCTATCTATAGAATTTACACACAAATTCGGGTAGAATTCACAGATAGCTAATGAGAATTTCCCAAAATTTCCTTAGAATCTTCATAGTGTCACCAACACATGTGATTAACTATGTGCACATTTTCCCACACTCTTGATGGTGGGAGAAACAACTTACTTTATGAATGGTAAAGCGTTGACGTCGCTATGACCGATTTTATTGGAGTTTCACGACCCGTTTTACGTGAAGTGGCGTCGTAAAACTCGGTGAAAAACGCGATATTCGCGGATTCCTGTAGTAGTCGTGAAATTTGTTTTTCACTAGTTATTTCTTATCACTAGGGTGGTGAAACTCCATTGTTGTTCGAACTGATTCTGATGCGATTGATGGTGTGCTTAAACCCGGAGGTGAGCATGAGTGCTGTAGGATTTTGGATTAGCTTCTCATATAGCTGAGCTGATAATGCGGCTACCGTACGTTACCTTACGAGTAACGTCAAGTCTAAGCACGGCCAATTACTCTATTGTTGTGAAGATGAAACTTAGAGAGTTCACTTTACTGTTCCTTCTTAGAGGAAAGTCGTGGTAGACTAAGCACTCAACAAGTGCCGAAGTGATGAAAGCCGTAAAGCTTCTTATAAAGACTGAGCTATGTTCGTACGCAAACTCAATGAGCGGAGCGAAGTGATTTTCTTTCCATGAAATGGAACATTAACGCGATGATATAGAAATGAAAAATAAAGCTTTTCAACTTTACTCGCTCGCTGGTTTACCCGGAACACTCTACCATACTATTGTCGAATGTCTGTTGTCCAATAACATCCATTCATTTAGTTAGTTGGGAGTAGTGGGTAGTGGGGCGAAAGCATGATACGTTGCTACAGAACTAGTGAGATCCGAAAGTCTCAACCTCGAAGTTCTGTCAAAAATTCTCCGAAACTTGCAACGCTGGATGCTTCGCTCCGCATAAGTAGCAGCGAGATTATGGGATACTCTCATCTGCCACAGAGAGTCAATTCGGTGCTCTCTGGGCCAGAGCCTCTGGCCTATGACCCTCGCTTGACTACTCATGCCTCCCAAACCAACTTAAACCGGATGCGGGCGGGTGGGTTCAGGAAAGTCCCCATTAACTAAATGGTAACTGGATATTAATCGATCCAACACCCTCCAACCACATCACAAACCATTCGCTCGTTTGTTGACCTAGCCCAATAAATTGACCTTCATTCAACTTTACTCGCTCGCTGGTTTACCCGGAACACTCTACCATACTATTGTCGAATGTCTGTTGTCCAATAACATCCATTCATTTAGTTAGTTGGGAGTAGTGGGTAGTGGGGCGAAAGCATGATACGTTGCTACAGAACTAGTGAGATCCGAAAGTCTCAACCTCGAAGTTCTGTCAAAAATTCTCCGAAACTTGCAACGCTGGATGCTTCGCTCCGCATAAGTAGCAGCGAGATTATGGGATACTCTCATCTGCCACAGAGAGTCAATTCGGTGCTCTCTGGGCCAGAGCCTCTGGCCTATGACCCTCGCTTGACTACTCATGCCTCCCCATACACTACCCACTACGATCAACAACTAAATTTGACTGCCACATAACTGTCTGTGTTTCTTGCACCCTTTACTCATTTCCTCACACTTTCTTGGTCAACCGTCGATTTTGGGATGAATCCCCCCGAGTGTCCGACGGAGACTGTCCCGAGACTCGTTCGTTACCACTCGACCGATGGGACTTATCGTGTTTGTAAACTGAAGTTATGGTGAAGAGAGTGAGGTTTTGATCCGGTCCCTATCGACCCTGGGGCAGTGGCCACCCGAATCGAGGCTCAGTCAATTCGTTGTCCATACCCGGACTATTGTGCGGTGGGCATCTGACGTACTAATGCTCGGTCCCTGTTAGCTTTGCTCCACGGTGAAGCCTTCAGTGAAGGCCCTTCATCAATGGGCTACCACCTCGAATCAGACTGAAAATTCGGATCACAAAAAATACTTAGATCATCTTAGTCGGGACCATCGAACCTCAGTAATGCCCGGATGCCTGCTGAGTCTAACCAATTATCGAGGTCTCACAAGCCTCATAATATAGCATATTGCGCCTCCTCAACTGCTCATTGGTAGACCCACCAATGGGTTCCGCGCGCACTCACTGTCCCCGATGATGATCCCCAGAACGAATAATCAGATCGATACTCCATATTACGCGATACATGTCCGCTTCCAAAATTGGAGTCACCACTCACATAAACTAACCTTTGACGCTATCGTTCACCCTCAGTCCGCTTGATAGCAGTTGAGTGAGATCCGCTAGGCTTATTTTCACGAAATGCATTTCACATCAAGGCTACCGAAAGCGAGAAGACCCAGATGTCTTCACTGCTAGAATCTCTACATTTAGCCAATGCGACCTCCGGTTAAAACTGATAGTCATAGGCCATATAGAACACCTTAGCCTCATGTTAACACACGTAAGTACGTAAGTTAGTCAGTATGAATGTTCGCTCTCTCTAGGCTAGCCAGATTCTTGGTTAGTTTTCTACAAAAGCAACCTCGTCCTCAATTAATCTACATTGTAGACTGCACAATCATTGCTCTGAGGTCGCGCGTCGAGGCGTCCGCCCACACAAGACACTTAGCGGTCTTGTGTCTCCCTTTATCGACCGCGCTGACGAGACCTTCGAACTTGAAGTCAATCACCTTTAACAATCTACTCCGATAGGTGCGAAAGCTCTCCCTCAATACTATAAACCAGCCGTACTAGACCAGCACTCATCATAGCTCTCATGCAGATCCCATCAGTGCTACTACCTACATGATAATCCATAACGCACGGTGTAGAGAAGAATATCCTTTGCTATATATACGCACTGCAGCAGTGCGTATGGCATACACCGTATGCTCCTCAGACCCATACAAAGCTCCCTATGAATGAACTCAGCTCATTGAGCTGGCGTAATGCGCTCCTCGACGAATCTTCGCTCCAACTCCGAATCGGTACCATCCTTTTCTACTCCAAACTGGGAAGGGAAATATAATATTTCAAGTATCTTCTTTTGTGCTCCACAGTCCAATCCGAAATGGACTTCGGTGCCGATCATTGGGCTCCCATAGCTTAGGATCACGTTGGTCTCGCTCTCTGGCACCTCGTAGCTCATTTAATTCTGTCAGTCATCCTTGAAACTTTCGAATCATCCCCATAATTATCTTTCAATTCCGATGATTCTAGATCTGTTACAGATCTGTTACCGATCATCTGTATAGTCTGTTGAACAGACTCTCTTCCCGACTATCATCGGTATTTAATACTCAACAGGATACCCTCGTGGTGGGGTGCACATCAGATGCCATCTGAGTCAGATGATCTGACAGATGGTGGTACTACCACCATGGTAGATGCACTATACCGAATGGACACTCTCCACTGGTTACCCTCAGAACTTTTTTTGCCAGTTGGTGATATACAATTAATACCCGTCGTACCCGTGTGCTAAGTTCACTGTACTTCAAGATTACTGAAGTACAACACGGTCCATTATCTCGAATCGAAAGAGGAGGCATCCCTCGGATCATGGCTGCCCCTCCAAAAAAAAACTCCTCGAGATCCACCGAAAAAATCCTAGTAAAACTTCCACGAGCGGTTGCTTTCGCCACGTGTTAACTATGAGGTTTTCACGGGTTTTGATGTACCATATGTCAACCTCGAAGCATCATCAAACTGAGCTCAAGTTTCCGAATCCGGAGTTCCGATAGCTCATTCTCCCACTGCAGGCATGTCAGCTTCTAGAGACGATCTAGAATGGCTGTTTACACCCTAGATTGCTCGGAGTTCAAGACTGATTCCCATGCAACGAAAAATAACTGGCTGCCTTTCCCGGTCTTAACGCTGCTCAGCACGTATTTCCCTGCCGCGCAGTGACCTCTCGAAGGGGTCTCCTCCGCTGGACACAAAAATCTGTGACGCTTCCTATACAAGTTGTATAATACAACCGCTATGTGGACTGAGTCTACAAACCTCAACTGGACCCTCACATTGTAGAATCAAATTCATCGAATCACAAATGACGATAGATCTACGCAATAAAGTTTCATACAAATCGCATCATTATTCCAGAAAGGTACGCTTTGATGGAAAAAGGACACAAGGTCCTCGCTTGAGCAGGAAATCATCCAGGAACCTATAGTGTTCCGGTGGAGAATTCGCTTTGTATTCGTCACATAACTAGAAATTTCTAGTAGAAATACATTCTTCAATCAGTTTCCTATGTTAATGTCACCACATTAGGAACATTCCCCCATCACTATCAAACTCCGGGCAACATTATTTCTCATAGCTGGATATGTTTCTGCGCTCGAGGCGCCAATTTTCGTCCTCCCATAGTTCTGTTAGTCCAAAGCTCTGCCCATAATAACCTCTCAAAGGATCCGTTTCCTTTCCTCAGCTCTTCCAACAGCAGTTTCCCTTGGCCTTCGGTTCCAAACAATACGAGTTTGACGATAGCATCACACAACACCGCATAACTGTATTACAAATCTATCGCTCTCTCAGTAATAGATGTCTCCTACGTTAGACCGCCAACGCCTCGTCATCTATCATCGTAAATGATAGCAACGTCTTAAGTAACCCAGATCACTTACTTCTCAAAAATTTTTACTCTTAATTTCTACCACGCGATCTACCACGCGATATGACGGTCTTTTTTCCAAACGCACTCAAATAATTTGAGTCAAATTGGGCTTCTGTTCATAGTACCCTCCGAGAAACCTTTACCCTTTCCGAACCCTTCATCTTTGCTCCCAATTCCGGGCAAGCCTTTTCCTTTCCCATCGAGACAATTCTTGTGGTGATGGGGTTTGAACTCACACTCTCTCCTAACTAGGACCTGGCAGTCCTCATAATAATACGGACAGAATCCCTTGGTGCCCGATTCGTGTCCCCGCTTCCACGATAGAGAGCTCAAACTACTCCCCGCGATGACTCTGGCGTAGGCCTCAGAGTCTTGAATTTCACTGAGGCAAATGACGATGGCTCTGTTATATGCCACTTTCCGCTCTCTCGCGACAGAGCGCGCTCGATCAACCAGGTTTTTCCTTAGCTCTATGTCGAATGATACAAAGGCACGGTCGTTAGTGACATTAGCTAGCTTGCTTAGCAAGCCTTGTAGCCGGCTCACGTAATTGAATCCTGCTAGTAAGGCTTCTGAGTCTACTGTGGTGGCTAACGCACATAACCAGGGTATCAACGCGCTCGGTAACTCCACCACATTGTGAGGCGTTTCAATTCACGATAAGTTGGAGGGTGCTACACCATGGCTCTAATACGCTGTTCTCCAATCCTCATTCTTTCTGGAGGCTCACCTCCTAGGCGCTCATAAGCCATTCCATGAAATTCTGTCAGGAGCAGCAGCTGCCCCGCAGCTCATAAGCCATACTCAGGATAATGATGATGTGTTACATCCCACCTCCTATACCGGTGACTCACATTTCCATTCAGCAACGAATAGACAAGGCGAGTTCTTACGATGTGGATAACCGCCAACCAAATACGAGCGGAATATAAACCAACTCCACTACTCAACGAGATATAAACTTTTTCAAATCGCTATGCTAGATGGTAAGCGAAGTCAGACTCACGCTGCAACCCGATATTTCGAGCCAGGCAAGTCAACGTTCACTTCCCGCGAAACACACGATTTCCTCCTTGCTATGCTATATGTCGGATGTATTATGTCCCAGTCATCCGCGCAACGTGGATCTATAGTATAGATTCTATAAACGTTGTGTGGAACACGATGTCATTCAGCCCCGATTGGAGACATCCAATTTTCTTATAACATTGATATCCAGCTTCAACGAGCTTCAACCAGCTCTCAAACTATTGCATCTAACCTTGTCACTGGTAAGTTCTCAGCGAGGAATTCTCACATTATCACCCTCCGTTATCCCCATTCTCATGAAATTGAGTCAGGCGAGTCAACATCCGCGCATCAGAACATCTCAAGAAGAGGTTATACATCATATTTCGTATCACGTGCCGATGATTTAAAACCTTGTATCAGTTCAACGAATGCTTGTGGAACCCATTGACAGAGCAAATAGAGCTCATTTGCAATGCGACGTCACTACCCGAGGTTCAATCCACTAAAAGCAATACAAAAATGCTATAATCACTCTATTAGATGGTAAGTAAAGGCAGACTCACGCTGCAGCTCGATAAGTTCGAACCAGGCAAGTCCACGTTCACTCTAGAGTCGAGAAGCCTAACAAGGCAAGTCAACATTCACGCGCCCGAACCTCGTATAGTATATTATATTTCGTACTACGCATACGTGATGTATTTTATACCACGTACCGATGATCACAAATCACATGATGTGATTCACATCAGTTCAAAAATATTTCAGGGACTCACTGACGAGACGAAATTGACCCCGCAATGCGAAACTTAGTTACCAGTACTCACCGAGATCCAAAGATTGACATTCAACCACCACATCAGTCAGGGGTTGAGTTTCAACGATTGAAATTTAACTCACTCAAAGAAATAAAGCATTTTAGAGTCGTTAGGCTAGAGCATGGTACGTGAAGTCGGACTCACACTGCAACCCGATACAACAAGCCAGGCAAGTCAACTTTCACTACTAGCTCACCCACAATCATTGCAGGATTGTGTCATTATGGCATTCAGCCCTTCCAAATTGGCATTCAGCCCTCTCACAATGGCGTCCAGCCATCTCAGATTGGCATCCAGCCATCTCACATTGGCATCCAGCCATCTAACATTGGCATCCAGCCATCTCACAATGGCATCCAGCCATCTAACATTGGCATCCAGCCATCTCACAATGGCATCCAGCCATCTAACATTGGCATCCAGCCATCTCAAATTGGCATCCAGCCATCTCAAATTGGCATCCAGCCATCTCACATTGGCATCCAGCCATCTAACATTGGCATCCAGCCATCTAACATTGGCATCCAGCCATCTCAAATTGGCATCCAGCCATCACAAATTGGCATCCAGCCATCTCACATTGGCATCCAGCCATCTCACATTGGCATCCAGCCATCTCACAATGGCATCCAGCCATCTAACATTGGCATCCAGCCATCTCACATTGGCATCCAGCCATCTCACAATGGCATCCAGCCATCTCACATTGGCATCCAGCCATCTCACAATGGCATCCAGCCATCTAACATTGGCATCCAGCCATCTCAAATTGGCATCCAGCCATCTCACATTGGCATCCAGCCTCCCCTTAGTGGCGTGTAACCCCCAGCCAAACGACAATTCAGAATTTCGACCGAATCCAACGACCATATCTACGATAACATCTAATGAATTTTCCATCTCTTACAGTGAGCGCTTCAAAGGAAGAACGAATCACAACTATCCGAGAGGTCATATCACACTGAATTCGACGCATTCGAACCAGGCGAATTGACAACTACGGTAGCGCGAAACACCAAGTATATTACACCTCCCTTTCGAGTAGAATCTGTCTCGCTATTAAACCCATAGTCCCCATTAGAATAAATTTTTTTTTTAATCGTCGACCCGAAGCGAGAGATGGCAAACGCTACCTCCCAAGAGTACTACATTACAACTAGTGCCTGAGCTTTAGTCAGAAGCCCTGTAGGCTCCTGTCCAGGGACGCCGCGTGGAGGCACTCAGGAAAGTCCCCATTAACTAAATGGTAACTGGATATTAATCGATCCAACACCCTCCAACCACATCACAAACCATTCGCTCGTTTGTTGACCTAGCCCAATAAATTGACCTTCATTCAACTTTACTCGCTCGCTGGTTTACCCGGAACACTCTACCATACTATTGTCGAATGTCTGTTGTCCAATAACATCCATTCATTTAGTTAGTTGGGAGTAGTGGGTAGTGGGGCGAAAGCATGATACGTTGCTACAGAACTAGTGAGATCCGAAAGTCTCAACCTCGAAGTTCTGTCAAAAATTCTCCGAAACTTGCAACGCTGGATGCTTCGCTCCGCATAAGTAGCAGCGAGATTATGGGATACTCTCATCTGCCACAGAGAGTCAATTCGGTGCTCTCTGGGCCAGAGCCTCTGGCCTATGACCCTCGCTTGACTACTCATGCCTCCCAAACCAACTTAAACCGGATGCGGGCGGGTGGGTTCAGGAAAGTCCCCATTAACTAAATGGTAACTGGATATTAATCGATCCA
>NW_003208915.1:37225-94664 GCF_000006405.1 Perkinsus marinus ATCC 50983
GAACTTAGGACTGTCGCACGCTGATGTGGCGTACGTAGAGTATAAATCGCGTAGTGCTTGGACATCTGACGGGGCCCGAATATTCTTTTTATGTCATTCGAGATTTATGACACTTGCTATTTCACTTGCCATAAATTGCCCAAAAGCGATTTTTTCATACTCTGTTGCAAGTTCTCTCATTTGATGATCGAGCGGGTCGACTCTTTTGGGCAGGGGATTTGGGGATAGGAAGGGAGCTTTTCATCGACAATTTTCGGATGCTTCCGAATGTGAAGGTGTGAGAACTCTCTAGTAGAGTGCTCGGTCAAAGAAACTGCTCAGCGCGATTTGCGTGGGTGGGCAAGACTTTTGCTGACATAAAGGACGACATTCAATAGAAAAATTGTGCTCTTTCCAATGGTGTCCACGGCGGTTGCTCACTCATCGTGGTTAACGAGGAATCCGTGGTTGAGAAGTTAGGGTTTTTCCATTGATGATTTATCAGAGAACGTGAGTACATGCAGCAGTATGTCAAGCATGATACGGGACTTGAGCCTCTGAGGCTTCCACGAGGATTTTCGCACCAAGCAAGCGTTCGGCCGTCACCTCCCCCCACTCGAATGAGTAAGCCATCGTAACGCTCATCACCTTCGGTCAAACCCAAGTTCAGGTGACACCTCTAGTGGCGGTATCGTCATGCTTGGTGCCCCGAGTCCGAAGTTAGTTCGTACAAAATAGTATTCTACCGGGATCGATCCCACAACCTCGCGTTACTAACCTCACATGCCTAACCGACACACCATTCTGCCGTGAGCAAGATGCTGTGCAGTCAACGGGCTCCACAATTATCGCACGAACAACCCCACGAGTGTGTACGAAAAGCTGGAGAACCCGTAAAACTAAGTAGTGCGGCTTCGGACGGATAACCACAGCCAGGCGAGTCAGGTGCAAGTACTATAAGGTAGTGATGAACACCCCTCGTGTTACAAAGTCAGAAAGGTTCGGTGTCGAGTGGTATAGTTGTTAAGCGCTCGCCCATTTGGTACAGAAGTGGACAAATTCCCCAGCATAAAATTTGGTACAAAAGTGGCTGGATCAAGTAAAGAGATTGCATGCACTGCAAGAAAAACGTCAACGTGACGCCTCAGCCAGAGTGGAATATTCAGAGGAGCGGTGAAGGGTGTCAATACGCGTCGCCGCACTTTTTTAGCCCAACTTTAATGTCGACCTCACTGGTCGTGTATAAATATTCAATGGGCTCGGATGATAGGCTCATTACCGGTGAAGTCAGGTTCGAACAGTCCGTTCGAAACAGTGTTTTCATACATTGGAGTTTCACCACCCTAGTGATATGAAAAATATATTTCACGACTACTACAGGCCGCGAATATCGCGTTTTTCACCGAGTTTTACGACGCCACTTCACGTAAAACGGGTCGTGAAACTCCAGTGTTCTCTATAGTGAGTCACAACACTGTATAAAACACTGTTTAAACAATGTTTTCAAGTATTCAGTTTTTATGATAAATAATTCAATCCTCCAACCATCCCTTCTCGAAGTGTCCACAGTAGCTCTCTCGTCCACAGCTCGTAGATCGCTGAGACTAGGGCCTACTACCGGACCATCCTGCGTTATATCCGAGCCGTGTGCGTTGGGGTTGATAGCGCAAGAGGCACAAGTAATATGGGAAAAGGGCTTTACTACCGACTCGATTCAATTGGCGAAATAATTTCGGTATTAGATCGCAATTTTTTCCGAAGAGAACTGAAATTTCAACCAGAGCTGATTATTTCGAAATATAAATTTCTCAGAAAAAATTTTCCGACAATCGAACTCAACCATAAATTCCGCACAATTTCACGCAGCTACTGTGTGCGTGGCAAATCGCAACGCATAGACAGGGACACATTTAAGATCGAGAAATAACGCCCTACCAGGCCTTGAAAAATGTCGAAAATGCTCCTTGTGTGATGAAATTTACGTGGAAAACTGATTGAAAATTGTGGAAAATTCAAAACGGGTCGCCCCGGGAACATTGTAGTTTCACCCTAGTGATATGATAAACATTTCACGACTACTGCATAATGCGAATATCGCGTTGTTCACAGAGTTTTACGCCACTTCGCGTAGTAGGGGTGAAACTCCATTATAGTTCCTGGATGATTCTCCGGATCCTGAACGAATATTTACAGAAATTTTGGTATATTCGCGGTAGATACCAAAATTTCTGTAAATATTCATCACCATTTCGAGTAACAGGTTCCACTGCCAAAATACACCTTAGAGAGTTTGTTGGCATTACAACAATACAGTAGGAACGACCGGACCATTCATCTTCTACAAAGTTTGAAGCGAGGTAACTTTCCGCTGGTAGACTACACCAAGGCGTTTTCGTAGGTGTTGCAATATGCGGCTATGAACTCCAGTGTTTTCCGTTTGGCTTTGCCACGCTTCCTTCGGTGAAACATGTTGTTGACAACTACTTGCAGGATTTCAAAGAATTAACCAAGTGAGATCGGTCGTGATTTTCCTCCTCGAAATTGTTTTTCAGACTAGAGGGAAAAATGGGAGATGACGTAGTGTGGAGCCCTGAAGTGAAGATTGTCATGAATAATATTCTTACACGTCACAAAGGTGCGCACTTGATCGACTGTTACGGTCGTTTTGTATAGCGTGCGTATGTGTGTGAGTTTAATGTCCAACACCGACAACACGGCTTAGCTATACTCGTATGGCGGTCACAAATTTGAAGTTTTGTCATTTTTTATTAGGAGATTTCGTTTTCTAGTATTTTTTGTTTATCGGAGTTTCGCGCGTTTTACGTAAAGTGGCGTAAAACTCGGTGAAAAACGGGATAATCGCGGTGATATGCAGTAGTCGTGAAATATGTTTCTCATATCACTAGGGTGAAACTCCGATGTATTGTGGTCACTGACATGGAAATTGAACGTCAAAATACTGCGCGAAATTTCATCTGATAAATTTCGTCTAACACCTTTTTTCTATACATGAACTCGTTCTTGATGACGATACGAAACACATCAGTGCTTGTGGGCGTATTGGTGGTGAAGTATTAGAATCAATGGAGTTTCACCCTAGTGATATGAAAAACACTAGTGAAAAACATATAGTGCGAATATCGCGTTTCTCATCACTTGGCGTAAAACGGGTGAAACTCCAATAAAATTATTTCATATTAGTTTTCTCCATCTAAGGTACTATGATCGGCATCGCAAGGGGAGTCCTCGAATTCCAAGAGAGCGTTCGAGCACAGGTAAGCCCTTCTTGGTAGCGTTCCGTTGTCGTATGTTTACGTCGTCGTCGTCATCCTAGTACGACGCCAGATGTACTCTCCTACACACCCGAGAAAGCGTACCGGCTATTACGGAGATCGAGCGGAAATTGGATGATTTCTTTTCCACTAGGATTTCCTGCAGGTGAGCTTCGACAAGTCCGATGATGATGTTGTGTGTGGCCGTCCCTTTTAGGTTGATCATTTCTCACGTGCTGGCCTTGAACGAAGCTAAGGAGGAGAACTGGACGAGGGAGGGTTTGTCGAGCCCGGGGGAAAAGATGCACATGTTGAACGAAAAACCACGTGTTGTTGGTAAGAATTTACAATTGATATTTGCGTGGAAAATGTGTACACATAATGTATGTTGATGATGGAAAAAAATTTCAGGAAATTTTGGGAAAATATTGAGTTTTATGCAGAATTTTATGTGGAGACGACACTCACACAGGTGCTCTCACAACGAATACCCTGCCCGTCCTGGTCCTCCAGCAGGCTTATGAAGCTGCTAAATATATGTGCCGTAGGGACTACAACGGTTTAGCGCCGGGTACGCGTCCATCCGCTTACTATTACTATGATGAGATGATCTCAGATTTAGTGGTTAACGGAATGTCATTGGAGGAGTACCTGACAGTAGCCCCGCCGCAGAGGAGTTTTGCATATGTTGCCCAACACTTGTTTTATATTTTTCTGGAGATTCTGAAAGTGAGCCTAAAATTGTCGATTTGAATATTGTATTTTCTCTACAGAATGCCATGAGAGCTTCAGTTGAAAAAGCTTTGTTCGACAATGGTGGTGACTATCAGCGATGCTTAAACGCTGGGTAAAAATTTTCCGAAATTTTCGGTGAATTTTTATACTCCTGTTGACAGATTGCCCCCGGTAGCAGTGACCTTACCGGACCTCTCCTCAATGTGGGATTCCGAGAGGACCATCAAAATCGCCGATCGAGGTTACGGTATGAAACGCGAGATTTTGAAAAAAGTGAGTTGTGGTGAATTCCTGTTAGTATAATCGAATGCGAGTCTTAGGCGAGTTCTTATTTTTATTCGTCGGCGACTCAGAAGCCAGACGGCACGCAGGAACTCCCCGATTTTGACTCGCGCGCGCCCCTGGCTGGTTTTGGTTTTGGTCTGCCAATTTCTACGGTCATGGCCAGGTGAGGTTAGGGTGTGGGTATTTTGAAGCTAAGCTGTTGTGTGGTATTATATGGTGGCTGATCATAGTTATAGTATGATAAGTATAGTTATAGTTATCATAGTTCTTCTTATAGTTTATCTCTTAAAATTTCGCAATAGCTGAGGAAAATTCTAATATCATATGAGAACTTTTCTCAGTTAATGGGAAATTTTTAGTTGGTAATATGGCATGGATGAAGTGATAGCTCGAAAGGAGATCATATTTGACATACTCCATGAGTGTACTCTTGCAGGTACTTTGATGGTGACTTGGAAGTCAACAGCATACCAGGAGCTGGTAAGACTATTGCCGCTTCACTAGACAGTGGAGTTCCACTTGTTTTACGTGAAGTGATGCTGTGAAGAACGCGATATTCGCGCTATGCAGTAGTCGTGAAGTGTATATTTCACTAGTGCTTTTATATCACAGGTGAAATCTCAATGTATATGTATCGTCGCTTTCAGGCACGGACGTTTATATTTACCTGTGATCTCCTCAATGGACCATCGAAGATTTGCAAGCTTGCGATCCTAAGTGATCATTTTTTTTTCTTTCATACAGTCCCTCGTTGTAAACCTCAGAGTCTGAAACGCCCTTATAGTCAAGTTTTACTTGTGGGATGAATCCTCCTGCATTCGGCTCTTTGATTTTTCGACTTGGTATTATTTACAGTTTCTGATCATTATTTGTGTTTTAAGTGTCGTAGTTAAATTGAAGTGAACGGATTCGTGGAGCGATGAATTAGCATGGTCGTAGTACCTCGTGACGATTGACTCATTCGTCCGTTGTAGTAGCATTGCAAATTACCTCAACGACACAGACCGTAATGCCCTCACAATTTTTACTTGAATTTTTCGCTAGTGACATCATTAAAGCACCATTTTTAATAATCAACATACTACTAATAGTAGTTCAGAAAGTGTTGTATCGGCGCTGAGTGTCAATTACACGATGCCCTCTTGACCAGAGTAGTTCTTCACACGTCTAACATAACGATTCCAGGTATGTCGTAATGAATTGTCAACTTTCCTTGAGTCGGATCAGTGGCAGTCAAGACCCTCGAACTCAATGGTCCTGTGATCGACGTTGTTATGGAAATGTATCAGCTACAACTTCAACGCAATACACAACATTTAACTCTACTGGTCAGTGATGACGAACCTTCTGGTAAAGAAACATACGTTAAGGATACGTTGTGAGGGCTGATGGCACCTCACTGGGGCCGCTGTCGCTTAGCCGAGGGCTCCTTGGGGTCCTCAGTGATGATGTCTATCATGCGCCGCTCAGACAGTTCTGGTAAGACGTTGGTAGAACCAACACTGGCCAGAATACCATCACACAGGAAGGCTCGGGAGGTGTGGGCCTCCAACCTACAAGGACCATTACATTACCCTCTGGTGCGGCTCAGGTGGCACTACCTTCGAAGATGCTTCGCGCCATAGGCCACGAACGAGTCCAGGAAGGACCCAATGCCTTCAATACGGTACAGACGAGATGCCTATAGGGAACAACGACGATCATCGACCGCGAGGGGATGTACATGGGGCCTTACTGGTAACCGTTTGAATATCTCGTTCATAACTGAGTGGGCCAAGTCGCAGTTCCTGGCCGTGGTCTGCCACCTCCCACACACCTAACCACGACCACTACAGAGGACCAGTCGTCCCCCCTGGAGCCTACATCGACCAAAGCCTCTAGGTCCTCCTCCTTGAGGCCCTCCACCCATGAGCCAATGTCCAGGTCCATAGGGGCCTCCTCGCCCTCCATAGCGGTCGTCAGGGACTTCCACGCATGGTCTTCCAATACGGTCTTCATCAACCCTATAAAAGGACACCTCCACACAGACCTTCATGAGGACTCCTACCAGGCCGTCTGAGCTTCAGGGCTAGGTCCAGGGCCTCTTTGTGGTTGCCTTGTAGTAATAGCATTTGGATGCGTGTGTCCCGCTGAGCCGCCTGGAGGGCCAAAGTTCAGTCAGTGACGGCAACTATGTAGTACCTCGGCCGATGCTTGCTGTGTCTTCTCCTTCTCCTCATTGGTGCAGTCCTCCCATAGCAGGAGTTTGCTATCAGCACCACCGGTCACCAGACAGTTCGACGAGGCATTCACCTGGACCATCCCGACAGAGGTCCCAGGTTCGAATCCCACGACCGTCAACTTACATCCATACTCCAAACTCTATCATCATGTCCCTCCAGAACAGCCGCGCACTCGCTGGTCCTAATGTGCCACAGGCGGACCAGACCATCTCCACCAGACGACACCAACTGCATACCCAAAGGGCCAACAAAGCTGACCTAAATGCAGGACCACCAGTACTACTATGTAGGACCACGGACCAGACTCACGTTAAGGACGGCGTGTTCATGGCCCTGGAAGGTCCTTATACAGGTATAGTCCACCAGGTTCCACAACTTCACCAAGGAGTCCCCCGAGGCCGAGGCCAGGACCTAGAAGGAGGAGCCATGATCCCAACATGGCCGATGTGGACCAAAGACCTTATCCACTGGGGAGAAGTCGACCGCCCATACACCACGACGATGGCCTGTACAGGTCCCTGCCAACTCCCACTTCTGTAGACTGCCAGCAGCACCCACCCTCCACACTTTAACCTGATACCACCAAGTTGACAAGAACTCGACAGGGCGGCGGCCGGGGCCCACCAGCTTGTCCTGGCCCGCCGAGGCTATGAGCTTATCGTTGGGGGCACACTGGACGTCATTGGCCGACTTCAAGTGGGCCACTACGGTGGCTACTGCTGAGCTAATCTGACCATGACACAGTGTGAGAGAATACCAACAACAACAAACACGGTCATAACATCGCGGAGACCCTCAGAGAATTTCGAGTAATTCCTGTTGGTCTGTGTACACCGCACTTCAAGTTCTAGGTAAATGTGGTCTCAGGTGAGAGAGACTAAACTACGACGTAGTTACTACGTATGCCTCAACACTGCTACTAGGTACCGGGAGGCCCCCCCCACATAGTGGTGGACCAACCTACCTCCACTGGTTCCCTTCCTGCCCCACTGAGGACGTTGGCAATATCCCACATCTTGACGGTCTTGTCCTCTGAGCCTACCACAGACAGTACAGAGGACCACTAGCAATAAGACTACTACATGTGAAGGCCTGGCCGGGTCGCCGACGACTCAGGGCCACTCCAGTGACCGCTCCAGTGTGACCTGAGGGGCACTGGCCTCACTACCCTAGGGGGTGGTCCTACCCTTAAGGACAGCGAGGCACTTGTTGGTGTTGAGGTCCCAAAGCCTAGCGGTCTGGTCCTTAGACCCAGTGAGAGCATAAAGGGCGTCGTCCTCCTCTCGGGCATGCTTGCCGCCGGGACCACCAACAGCGATGGTCAGGACCGTCCCTTCATGACCAGGCAAAGGCACAGTGGAGATCTGGGACTTGGGGTCGGCCGAGAGTCCCGATACCACTCTAGGATTGGAGTCGTTGAAACCTGATGAGGGCCAACAGGACCATCACCCTCGAGAGGCCCAAGGCCCTGCTGCTATTACTGGCAATGACCTTATCCTTTCCTATCCACTTAGTCGATATAACTTCGTCCAAGTCGCCCATGACCTGTCGTTCCCACTCGAGTCGGGCATCACTATAACGCTGTGGCTGGTCCCCTTCAGTGGTGTTGACCCTCCACATGGTCAAGGTTCTGTCCTCCCCGACCGTACAAAGGTGACCCTCCTCTCCTATGGATGATACCCAAAAGGCCTGAGGATGGACCCGTAGTAGTAGCAGTGATCCTAGAGAAGTAGCCTACATGAATAAAGCAGCCAGTGACCCCGACATCAGCTGCCTTGGTCTGGTCAAAGGTATGCCGACGTATGGGGTCCCACAGCTTTACCGTACCTGCCACGACAGCCATCCGTGGACGCCCCCAGGGGCCCAGTAGTACCTTCCTCCCCTACTACGGCCAGGAGCTTGTTAGGCAATAAGCACATCGCGTGGACCGCCTCGAATACAGGTAGGACATGGGCAGGCTTCCGAGTGATCTCCCGCCGACCCTCCTCCTCCTTGTGGACCGTAACGTCCCAGAAGTTCACCATCTGGTCCTTGCCCGCCGAGATGAGGGTCTGTATGCAATGTTATGTTAAGTCCAGACGTCGGCTCGGGTCTACCTCTCCGTGTGGGCCCCCGATCTCCAGTGTAGTGATGGAGGATTGATGATCACGTAGTACCTTGACGCATGTTCGATCCCCGGTGACGGCAAGTCCCCCCTACTACCATCTGACACTGTGGGCCACCCTTCTTCCCACTACCACCACCTGCTGCTGCGGCGGCGGCCTGGACCAAATCCCAAACCCTTATTTCGAAGTCTTCGCTGACCGAGGCAAGTCTGGCCTGGCTGGGGAGAAACCGTACGTGTGACACTGGAGCGTTGTGGCCCCGCAAGTGGTGGGTGCCTGAGGGGAGTCCGATACTACCGTGGGGGCCAAGGCTCAGACCCTACAGAAATAGCCGGGGATATCCCACACCTTAACGCTGTTGTCGACGCCACCAGTGACCAACAGCCCTCCAGAGGTGTCGAAGTCCATACAGGTGACCACACTTTGTGAGGAGGCCCAACTCCTAAGCAACTGGGCCTGGAGCTTGAGACCACTACTGTCCGAAGTGGTCCTCCTGATGAGCCAATGACGTAGGAGCTGGGACCGGCCCGCTGTGATGATCATGGCCACCACCTCCCCACCGGGTCCTAAAAGACATCCATTACCAATCGTATACATCACAACACCAGGCACGGTATGTCCGTAATACTCGGACGACTATTACCCTGGGCCTCGGCCCGACGCAGGGCGGCGTCCTTGGTGTCATAGACAGCAAATGTGGTGATACCATCATTTTCCACTTCAATTTCGCATTCAACTTCCCCGCTGGCCGGGTCCACTACGCGTACCTAACAGTAGCCCTCAATACCCCCCTATCACCCAGTACTACCCCTTCCGAACAGAGGGCATAGATCTTGCCCGAGCCCACACCGTGAAGAATACGGCCACCGGTGTAAAAGCTGGATATGGTACGGGACACTCTAAAGGACTCGGCCAGAGTCCCTCCAGTGAGCCCTGCTGTTGCCGGCTTGTCGGCTGTGGTCGCCATTAGGAATGAAAAGCAACCTCAATAATCTCATATTATTTGCTTTCCTGGGCAGGGGTAGGCAACGACTAATTAGCTTCTCTAATCCGCGCAGGTTCTATTCCCAGGTCCGGCATTTTCTTTTCTTTCACTTCCAGGCATTCCTGGGCGGGCGAGTAATCCTGCGGGACAGTACAGGATCCTAGCCTACTAATCCATCACTATACCATCTCCTAAAACCGAGCAAAAAATAAAGCCAAGCCCACCGCTTCGCGGCGGGCTTGGCTTTATTTTTTGCTTTCATGCTTCCAAAGCTATCCTCCATCTCGAACTTAGTTGAAGATATTTCGTTGATATTGAATAGGGGTCCCAATGTTCGGGTCACTATACCATACTAAACCAAGGGGGGATAATTTGAAACTATCAGTAAATGTCTGAAGTGTCAGTCAGACTGCATGAAAACTGCATGAACAGCGCAGGTTGCCCTACGATCAGTTTGGGCTTGTATCGTTGTTAATGGACTCCCTAAGGGAGTCTCCCTGGGATCAGTTCGCCCTTGGATGACAGTCTTCACTTGGATAACAGTTCGGGTTTCTGGTTTCCTTGGGATCAGTTCGCACTCGGATGAGAGTCTTCACTCGGATAACAGTTCGGGTTTCTGGTTTCCTTGGGATCAGTTCGCACTCGGATGACAGTCTTCACTCGGATAACAGTTCGGGTTTCTGGTTTCCTTGGGATCAGTTCGCACTTGGATGACAGTCTTCACTCGGATAACAGTTCGGGTTTCTGGTTTCCTTGGGATCAGTTCGCACTTGGATGACAGTCTTCACTCGGATAACAGTTCGGGTTTCTGGTTTCCTTGGGATCAGTTCGCCCTTGGATAACAGCCTACACTTGGATGAGAGTTCGGGTTTCGGGTTGCCCTGTCGGGTTTCGGGTGGGGTTTCGGGTTTCCCGTTCTCCGTTTTCACCCGCAATCCTTTGGTTTTTTTAATGGACTTGCAAGCTAGTTTTACCTTTAGTCAAGGATTCACACCTGGTAATTATCTTGATGACCGTTCCCTTTGTGACTCGTGTTCTCGCTCTCATTAAGATTCAATATCTTTCTTGTCTTCTTTGTGCGTGCCCGATCTTCAATTTCGCTCGCATAATGATCGATTTTGATTTTAGCTACTATGTTGTTTTCAGTTCACTCTTAAGGCCTCTGTGACACAGAGTTCGTGTTACATAGTTTTAAATGATGGATTGGTGTTTTCTAATTTTTCATTACCAATAGCCATTGCCTATTAACGCAAGAATCTCCTTTGTCGCATATAGATCGGGGACTACTAGGTCGGGAGGTCTAGGTCAATGGGGTGGCACTGAGATTCTAGAGATTGTTTGTGAGCGCCTACCTTGGTATTTTTGGTCTTGAGGGGGTGGGATTGGAGGACGTTGTCTCGCGGCTACCCCTGACTACTTCACCCTTTGTTGGGAGCACCATGATGGTCGATGGTTCGCTTAGTCCGCTAGCAAAGCGACCGGGGAGCTTTAGGCATCGACCGCTCCTGCTATGAGACCCCGTCGGCGTAGGTGGATGCAACATTATTCAATAACTGCTGCCTTAATGAGTACTTAAGGCCATCCGAGTTGGTTTCAGCGAAACCGTCGTTATGCGCGGTTCTTGCACTTTTCGTGCAATCTTACTGACAGTTCAGATATTTACTGACAGATTCAGTCAGAGCCTACACTCCCCCTCCAAAAAAGGATCGTAGGGCGATCCAAAATTGTGATGAGTAAAAAAATAGCAGCAAAGAGAAGATCATATCTCAACGCCAATGCGCTGGAGCAGAGCGTGTAGACTTCTGCTGATGCGACCAGTTGGATCTAATGATACCTTCGGCCCTGTGCAGCACACGTCAGAGTAAGATATATAGACGAAGTTGTCAGTTGTATCATACCAGATACCATCGGCATCCATTACCAGTCGACGGATTTTTAGTTCCTTGTTGTCGATGTTGTTGTGTTGTATTCTACCGAGGTCAATAGAGATAATCCCTTCGATATCTTCTCCTGGGTTCCGGAAACAAATAAGATCTTCGGGAGCGAGCGACTCACAGGATTTGGCTAAGAGGTCGTCTAGCTCGGGGATGCCTAACGTGCCGTACGCCTTGATGATGTCGTCGTTAGGAGCATGGAAAAGTTGCCATAGAGGTACGGGGTTGGGGAGTACTTCACCGCGTATAGATAGGATGGCCATAGAAGAATCTTCGCCTCGTAGCTCATGAACTGTGTAGGGACCCAGGATGCGTCGTTTTCCTAGACCGTCTACTATGATTCGGAATACCCTCTCGCCTTGTACCACAGACGGCTCTAGGCGATAGTTACCAGAGAGATTGAGAGCGCGTCCTTCCGACAGTATAGTCCTCCAGGCGGTATTCAATGAAGTAACTTCATCTTGCAATTGCCTCAAGTATGAGGCTGAATCACCATCATGTGCAGAGCTCCGAGAGCAGTCTGCCTCCAGCAAGGCCTGTAATGCGTCACGACTCCTGCCGCCGTATACAAGGTCTTCTGGAGTTATGTCTTCGTCACCGTAGGATCTAGGTGCTGTATTGTGGAACCGGCAGATCCATTGGAGGTTTTGCAACGCAAGTTGCATAGGCACGTGAGCACATAGTTTCCTCAGAGATGACTTGACGAGGGAGACAGCCTTCTCAGCTTGTCCTTGTGGTGTAGGATGATAACCGCCACTGAGAACGGAGTCTATGCAGAGGGCCTTGTTCACGAGTTTCGTGAGCTCGGCTGTAAACGCCAGACCTCTATCAGAAACCAGATATAGGGGGCTACCAAAGCGTAGGGACCATTCGATTACGGACTTCGCAGCTGCTCGAGCGGTGGGACCTTCGACTAGACGGAGTTCTAACCAAGTAGTAAAGGAGTCGATGAGTATGATGATGTGTGGTGATGTGATACCATCGACTGTGATGTCAGAAAAAGGCCCACAGAAGTCTATAACCAAGGTGTCGAACCTCTTAGAAAGTTGGCGTGACCTCTGACCACCCAGCGGTACTAGGCGTAGTAGTTCTCGTCGACAAGAGAAACAGTTCTGATATAACTTGTTGATGTCACTCTTCATTTTTGGCCACCAACACTGCTCGCGGAGTCTGTTCTTCATATTCTGCAACGGGCAGTGAGGCCAATGTGCCTTGAGGAGTAGTTTCCATCTCAGTGTCGAGTGGCGCTCGACGGTAGGCTCGTGTGGCACATATAGACGATGAGTACCGTTAGTGTCAACAAAGTAGACGTTACCGAGATCGCTGACAGAAAATAGGTTGGTTTTGACCTTCTTCTCAGTGTTGTCGTCTTGTGAATTAACTAGACGCCTGAGCTCGATGCCGCGCCAGGTTGTGGCATCGTATCGGAGAGCGTTGGAACACTGCTCGAGGAAGCTGTGGTCATAGAGGGGTCCATCTAGAGAGCCGCGGTCATGTAATGGATCAGCAGAACCAACGAGGACAAAGACACTGCCGTTTTGAGGCGCCCCCGTGGGTAGATCCAGCGAACCTGGTAGTCTAGACAAGAAGTCAGCCCGAGTGTTGCTGTTACCAGCAAGATGGGTGATCGAAACAGTTATGTTACGGCCGCGCAAAAGCCGTTCTATGTCAGTGAATTGCTGAGTAAGCCTTTGCAACGCCAGTTTGTCATAACTACCGAGCCGAGGCTGTTTGGATCGACACCCGCTAACAGCACTACTGTTGTCGGATAGGAAAATGATCTGATCGGCTTGCAAGCCAATCTCCACCAGCCTCAACAAACGCTTTGCCGCGTCGACTATAGCAAACATTTCTAGTCGGTTGCAGTGCCATTTCAAAGCGTCTGGGAAGCGTTTGGACTTTTCCACAACCGGTATATTGGTAGTGTTTGCAGTAGAGCATGATGTCGCCATCACCGACCAGCCGTAGCCAGTAGCAGATGCGTCGCTGGTGACAATTATGTGCTTGTAGCCGGCCCAACTCTGATGCTTGCATTGAGTAGAGAGCTCCTTTATATTGCTCAGTAGCCGCTTGAGCTTTTCCCTATCTCTCCTATTAATGCGGAGCTCAGAATCCCAGGAGGCTCTATCAGTGGCATGACCGAATCGGCCAGACCATGACCGAATAGAATCCACTAGCAGATCTCTTTCTGGATGCAGTGATAGAGGGTCCGTGAACTTACCACAGAGGCTGAATAAACCTCGCTTCGTAACAGCACCATCCAACGCTGTATCGAGGCAATTGAGATCAGGGATAGCACAGGACGCTCTAAGGCGGTCAGCTTCAAAGAACCAGGAAAGGCCCAAGTGTGAAGTGGTAGTGGAAGTACTAGAAGTTAACCAAGAGGACTTTTCAGCTGGGAAAGTAATCCCTAGGCGTTCCCCTATGCGGTCAAGTAGGTTCCAAACCACTCTGACGAGTTTCTCATCCTTAGAAGCTATCGCTATATCATCGTAGTAGCAGAGAATGATAAGGTTTGGTAGATACTGGTATCTCTCCTCGGGAAGAAGCTGGTCAGGAGGAGGGTTTCCGGTAAGAGCCATATAGATACTGTCGGTCATGTAGTCGGTGAAAGACTGGAGGGCTAGAGGCCCAAACCTCACACCAAAGCTGACCCTCCGGCACCGATACCGCTTGTTGCATGTCTTCAGAGTCAACGTCCGGTGCGGTGGGAGGTGTAATTTGTAGAACGCTTTAGCAATGTCCCTAAAGGACAGAGTACTGACGTCAGCGGAGAGTAGAGCCTGTGCACATTCACTAAGTGAGAGGTTGTTATAACCTGCTTCAGGATAGCCTTGGTTGACTGACCTGCAGTCTGCACAGGGTCTCACCCTATGCCCCAGATGGTTTGGCTGACTCACAGGAAACACACATATATAGGACTCGTCGTGGGTGATGTCGTCGTCGTCTTCTAACCACCATTTATTATCAACATACCGTGAGACTTCCTCTCTGAAGCATGCCTGAGAGCTCTTATCGAGGCGCTTAAGCAAGGCAGTGGAGAAATCTCGGCTTTTGATAGTATGTGGCATTGGCGACGATACATCATCGTCCCAATCTATCTCATAAACGTGCGTTTGACCAGGGCAGTCCTTGTGCTCACCGGGCCCCAAGGGCCTCACTCTCGTCTTGTATGTGTTACCGTTAGGGATGTGTCGCCAGTCTCGTAGGCGTTCGAGTAAGTAGTTGAAGCCACGATCTACCATGACGTCGATGTTGATGTCCAAGTCTATAGCACTACCGGAGATTTTTGGTACGGGGATGCTGTACTTAATGAAGTCGTTTGTAGTAGGAGTCGTCGTCGCTGTCAACGAACCACCTTTTTTCGAGCGGGTCCGCTCGATCGAGTGTGTTGTATCTTCAGCAGGACATGTCGTGTCCGTCACCAGAGCTCCATCTTCCGGGTAATTGTCGGTCAGGATGTCTGGTTCTTCAGAGACTCTTCTTGAGCTATATAGACTTGGGGGTCGGGGCTCGTCGATCAAGTTGTTGTACTTGTCGGCAAGTCCTTCGCTCCATAAAAAATAGTTGCATAGTCTTTCGGTAGGTTTGCAGCCGAACTGCTCACAGAGTGACAACGTGTTGGTTTCTTCTGTTGTGTTGGTTTCCTGCTCGCTGTCCTGATGTAGGTTGATGAGACGATAGCCGAGATCTTGAAGAGCTGGTCGACCGATGAGGACCGATAGATTGTTAGGGAGCCGGTTCCGCTCTGCAATGACATAGAACGGAACGATAATTATGGGTCCTTTCGGACTCTTCATCTTAACCGAGACACACCGAGTTAGGTCCACTCTCCCACCGAGGCTGTTCACGTCGATCGCTGCTGCAACTTCAGTGAAGCCTGGTAGTTTTTTTGAGAGTAAATCTTCTGTTATTAGGTTGAGTGTAGAAGCTGTATCGAAGAGGGCGTCGAGAACAAGGAACTCGCCGGAAGGAGTACATATCTCGACAGAACCAATTTCAATAGCAGAACCAGTAGAAGAGATAGCATAGTTCGTCTCGGACGTCTTCACAGGAGGAGTCTTCGAGTCAGCATTTCCGGTACCTCTCTCCGTCGGTCCTATCGCCGAGTCTTGTCCCTTTAGCTTGGGACAGTCCCGCTTGAAGTGACCTTTTTCTTTGCAGTACCGACAGAGTGATTCTTCAGGAGAAGTAAAAGCTCCGGTCTGTCCATGTTGGCTTTTGGACTGCGAAGTGTGGGATCTGCTCAGGGTTGGAGCATCCGGAGAATCACCGGCCTTATGGCTTTGATGCACGAATCTACATTTCTCGCCGTACTTGCAACGACCGGTCTTCACGAAGAATTGGCATGTTGTGGTTGATGTCGAAGTAGAGGAGTCACGCTTTGATTTATGATGGATGTTGTTTTGTGAGCTTGAGCTAGGTGCGGTTGGTTTGCCCAATAGTTGGTCCAATGTAAGAGGATGATGTGTAAGTCTCCATGTTTGTAAGATGTTATCGAACGCTCGGATATCATCGGAAAGTTTAAGAGATGGAAAGAGAGTGGATCGCAAAGAGAGATCTCTTGCAAAAGCTGGGAACTTATGGAGAGATGCTAGTAGTCGATCGCGACGTAGTTTCCAGCTTAATGCTCCCGGTTGATTCTTGACCAACTCAGAGAAGAGGCGCCGCTCCGTGGCACAGAACGATGACCAGCAGTCGAACTTGTAGACGTCTAAATTCACCCAGTGGGAGACATATGTAGAGCTGTCTGCTGGGATGAACTCGGACTCGAGATAGCTGAGTATCAGGCTGAAAACATCGGCACAATCTTGCAACCAGTGCTCAAGGCTGAGCTTCATACCGGCCTTCTTGGCATCTGTACAATCCGTGAGAGATATATCTATGGTAGTCCAAGCCGTCAACCGAGATATGTTGGCTAGGCAAATCTCAAAAACATGCTGTGCTTGTGCTTTGGGGAGAACGGCGACCAGTATGGCAATTCTAAGAGGGAAGGACAGCTTCGCCAATGACATGCGATGGAGTATGCGCGTCAATAATGGCTCTGACCACTGCTCTTTAGCAAACCCCCACTCCTTGAGCCAGGTCTTGACGTCTAGTGTCAAGGCTTTCCCCTTGGGCGACATTAGGGTAAGTCCAGTCACATTACCATATAAGCCGAAAGTTCCAACGCCCAGAATAGTGAGACTTGCTGTTGTTGGTTGCCGTAGCTTCCTGAGTTCAGCCTCAGACAGCGCATTTTTGCTCTGTTCAACATCACGGTCGTTGTTGATGGCCGTGACCACATTGTTCAAAAACCGATAGGATGATGCACCATTTGGTGGCCAATCCTTGGCCGATTCACGTTCTTGGTCGGAATCCAACTCTGACTCGATTTTACCGCTCATAATTCAACAGGATTGTGTTTAAGGGCAAGGTAGAGCAAACTTGATGTGTGTTCATTGCCATTAAGATAAGGGATTAGTAAGTGAGTGTAAGAGTGCAAGAGTGTTGGCTACTCGTTTGGGCGGCGCAAACAAACCGTGTCACTAAACTTTGTGTCCTAAATCACTAAATTAGACGCGCGCGCCCCTGTAATCGATTTATGCGCGCCTAAGGTTAAGGAAAAGAACATCCTTCACACCGTTTCCAGGTGGATGGATAGACAAACATATAACTCGACTAACCGCTATTATTATATGCGGTGCAGGCCTTTCCCGCATGAGGTATGATGTTGCTATTACTACCCGCTACCGCTGGATTCCCCTCCGTCAACGTACGTGATATCTTTTGACGAGAAGAGAGAGAGATACGCCTACGTCGGAGAGACTGCTCAAACCTTCCTCCACGCGAACGGTATCAACGCAAACTGGCTGAACAGTTGTTCGATTAAGTGGGTGAAAAATCTCGCGTGTCAAGACTTGAGACGGAGGTTATATCAACTGCTATTACTTGCCAGGTTCCACAAAGATCCGACAGGGTTAACGACACGTCAGAGAAAAAGTCTTCGAGAGGTCTGGCATCGGTACTCAGTCTTCATTTTACCTACCGTGCTTCTTCCGCCGGAGAAATGCATTGTCGTGGATGCCAAGAAACTTTGATCATCTAATAATCAGGGGCTTAGGACCGATTACTTCTCTGTCAACCCGCAAACCAACAACTCAACTCGTAATGCGTCGATGAATTCACTTTCCACTCAATAATTCAGGTCAAAAGTTTCGCTGACAAGTCCCCAAGTTGAGCAATCAAGTGCAAGTACATCAAACATTCCACCACTCCTGTGGTCGACCGAAGCTCGAGAAGCCCATCAGCATCATTAATAAGTGATCTTCGATGAGTCATACTGTTCGAAGTATAGTGATCTGCATGGTGAATGATATAGTGTTGGGTTTTGCAGCTCAAGAAAAACTTGGAAGGTAAATCAAAATGTAGCTCACAAAACGAGTGTCGAGTTTGTCCAATGAGACATGGACTTGAGATAGATCCGCCTGGCCCGCTGAACCCTCTTCGTTGGCTTACTTCCCTTCGGGTTTTTGGTTCATCTGTTTCTCTTCGGGTTTCTGGCTCATCTGTTCCCCTTCGGTTTTTGGTTCACTTGTTTCCCTTCGGTCTCTAACTCCGTTGAAACGAAGTCGCGCTATATATGGACTTATAAGGGCGCGCGCTGAAATTTAGTGATTTAGGACACAAAGTTTAGTGACAGTGTTTGGACACGCCCGTTTGGGCGAGTACACAACTACCAGCCTTAACTGGTGATCGGCCAGAGGGATCCATTCACGGTGAATGATTTACCGGACTTCTTTGCAAATGCACCTGTACCTTCCACGAAGTACCTGCCCTTCCTGAGGGTCTCGTCAATTCAACGACCCCAGCTGCTAGTACCCCCTAAGGGGGTCCCCTTTCCACTCCTGTGACAGGAGTCCTATCGTAGTGGAGAATGACACAGTGGATATCGATCAGTACCCTTCCTCTCGTGCCGCATTCCCATTGTCTGACGGCGGAGTTCCCGGGCTTTCGGAGAAAAGGATGGCAAAAGATGATGAAGATCGCTGGTGCCACCAGCGAGCCTGGTGATACTTATATCACGACCACTGGTCGTCGACCAGCGAATGCGCGTGGCGGTATCTACCCAGGCCTAAGCCCAGCTCTCTACTTGTCTCTCGTATGCTCGCTCTCACAAGCCTTTTCATCTTCAACTCTAATCCTCTTACACTTACTTGTATGCTCTGGGTCCAGAGAGAAAGGAGTTCTCTACAGGAAAAGCTATGTCCGAGATGCGAGGTCCTCGCAGCGAGGAATCTCTGATGGAGCAGAAAGAAATTGTCTGACGGCGACCACAGTGTTTAGTGGTGTCCGAAACTGGATGGGTAGCGAGAAACTCCAGGTTTCGGTCCAAGGAGACTCAGAATGGCGAAGCGAGATATAGCAGGTGTTAGCAAGTAGGCTCCTGCATAAGTCCGCTGTCAACGGAAATGCCATAGTCTTATGATTCACTTCGATCTTGAGTGCTTAATAAACAATCAACATCGAAGCGAATAATAGTGAATCAATAAACACTGTTTATTGAGCAGCTATGTTTAACTCTCCTCTTTTCTCTCTTCCTTTTTCCTCCTTTTTCCTTTTCCTTCCTTTCTCCTTTTTTTTCTTTTTTCTTTTCCCCCCTCCCTGGGACAGTCTTTTCCCCCAGCCCTCGGGCGTGGCGGACGAAAGTACATGCCTCAATTCCATCGAGTCCTCTCATCTGGGTACGGTCGAAGTGTGTGCTATGCTGGCAATGGACTTCCACCGAGTGCGGCCGGCTACTGGTGATACTGATGAGGTCTTACGTTTATACGACTCTAGGAAGCGGCAGCCTGCCAAGGGTCGTCAATGATAAGCAGGAAGTCTCTCTAGGAAGAAAGATTCACCAAATATTGTCCGTTGTTGGCCATCCTGCCGGGGAGGGCTCCCTCCAATCTCCAAACAACAATAAGTCGTTATTGTCTAGTCTGTGAGTCATCTCATCGTCGTCGGCAAGGCCAACAGCTCTCTGGTGATCCTCATAATTACTGCCAATGGGCGGTTTGGTAGAGTGAGGTGGACCCATCGGCCCAAGGGGAGGCTCATGATGAATCCAACTCCGCCCATGGCAGTCGATGGTAGCCCAGGATGAAGAGAACCTAGACCTTGTGGGCACAGTGTGTTACGATAGTCGATTCATCCTTGGGCAGCTGGTTGGGGTCGCTACACTCGATAGTGGTTATGGTATCGCCTCGGCATCCACGATCGATCCCACTGCTAAGATCAATAAGGAGACCCCGGAGGTCATCGTTGTAAACCTCGGAAAGACCACACAAGGATCATGCCCCAGCATGCGGGTAAGCCCCAGAGGGAGGCTTAGAAACGCGTCAAGTTCACGTGGCGACTCACCAGCGAATCGAGTTTACTACTGCCACCTCTTCCTCCTGATGTTTGGTTCATGGAGCAACATCGGGTGGATGGGTGTTCGATGATTGGCTGGGGTAGGTTCATTTTACCATGGGTCTACTTACCTTAGGTGGTGCAGTCGTAGTACGACCATATGAGGATCTATGCCCCTTCCACTCCTCAGTAGCAGCCTTTGTATCCATCCCTATGCTGATTCGTCCGATCTACATGATGTCCATTCTGATGGCGCCTTTGGTGCTCCACGGCTTGACCAGCTATAAGCGAGGCCTCTCACTGGACCAACTCGAGTATCGCCTGGCCAAGCCATCGGATGTCCCTCTATGTGATAGGGTTCAACCCAAGGCTGGACTATACGTAGCTGTTGAGCCGAGAGGGAACGTAGGCGTTGACGGTTGGGCTTCCCCTTAGTGGCCTCTCCCTCAGAGCGTCGTCGCATCTGTTGAATTCGGCCTTGTCGACGTGCCCGAGCGGAATTGGGTGTATTTGCCTTATTTCTGTGTCAAGGAGGACTGGAAGGGCTCGGCGGTCGGTGGTCGTTTGCTCAAGAGACTATTGGTTTACGTAAGCGGATACTGACTGGTCTATGTCGCTGATACCACTCCTCCACTTCATCATAGATGGTGTCAAATCTGCATACAGGTTCACAGTGTAGGGCCACAAGTGGAATCAGTGTCCATAACGATGGGCACTACTAACGACGGGGAGTTAGCGGCGGCTGAGGAGGCGGGCTTCGACTCACAATGTGAGTACAGCGACTTCAAGAGGAGCATCATCCATTCTTGCCTTCCGCAGTTCTGGATGATTATCCCGGATGGGCCGCGCAAACTTATTGGTATCCCTCCGATACAGTGGTCGCCACGGTTGGCCGGACCAGTAGTGGTGGATCCTTACCACTAATACCAATGCCAGACTTTCAAGATTGACGAACGAACTCCATCCACACATGAGATGTATGTTTATCATGTTTGCTGTTCACCTACTTGTCCGCTCCTTCCTATCACGTGTTATATTACTCAATGAGTCCTGGATGATGCGACCTTATGTGCTTGGGGCCCTGATCTGCAAATTCGTGGAATTACCTTTCCACCTTCTCTACCGTGGACCATCCTCTAGTCCGTATGTCCGAACGGGGAAGGATTGTCCCAGCATTTTACACCCAACGCAACAATTCGACAATACTGAACGAGCACAGCAAGTTGTTGATAAATAGCATGAGTGACCATCATGCAAGGCGAGCTTCCTCAGAAATCTTCACTGTCCTCCACCTCGACCCGATCGATCGGACATGTCCGACCGAACTTGCCCAGCCATTCCTTCGCACATTCCGCGTGGAAGATGTGGCCGCATCTGGGCAACTGTATGATTTCGGACGCTGTGGACGAGGATGAGGAGGAGGATCCATTTTGAGGCCGCGGGTCTACATCAACTGCTTCCAAGAGTGGGCAGAGGCATACCTGAATGGGAACGAGCCCAATGTCGGACACAACGGGCCTACCCCACACTTCTCAGGAGGACCAGAGGCAGTGACCAGGGCCATGACCTCGGCTCTCGATAGGACTCTCAAATTGGTGATGAACTGTAAAGAGTGGACGTTACGGTAGCGGCAAAGCTTGGTGGGCTGCTGACTTCTGCTTTAGCCGTCTTTGGTGGCACCCGATCGTCCAATTTCAACAACGTATCATAATCGTCCGTAGTGATGTCCCTCGAGAGGATGTCCATGAGCTCACGAGTCGTCAACCCACATTCCTAAAAGGCCAATCGATGCCAGTCGGACCAGGGCGGGAGACACGACAAACGATACGTTTTTTAGGGTAATTAGAAATGAGTTTTTCGCTCGTTTTTCCTATCTATGACAGTCAGGAGCATACCAGTTCAGCATCTTGGACTTCCTCATCAGTGAGCATATCCTCGTCGTCGTCACCATCCAGCCAGCCCTCGTCCCCATATCCATACAGTATATCCTCTATATATGCTTCTTCTGCCCGTAACATTGAGGGACGATGATTAGCACGCGGCGCCATGGAACTGTCCAAACTTCCTTGACAATTATAAGGCGACTTCGAGGAGTTGTATCTGTCCCATGCTCCACATGATGAACCAGCGTGTGGCTCGGCTCACATTCGGCTCCTTTGAACTCTAGAACTGGGCTCATGCAGGGCCTTGGATCGGCCAGTAACGGCCAATACAGCTCTAGGACTGTCAGTGGTGACACTGCGGTGGTGACACCATCGCAACAGACCCCTGCCCAGCCGAGCCGGTCTGCGATACCTCTTCCTTGAAGGCACTTGTTTAGCTGCTTCTTGCAGAATGGCAAACAGCGGAGGAAAGGACACCGGTTGAAGCCTTATTTCGGCGGCAGCGGCGGCGGGTACCTGCTGGACCCCTTGACCACAGCGGACTGCCTGGCCGGCTCGAAGACCACGAGTGCCGAGCATGCGGTAAAGGGACTAAGCTGTGGGCCATTCATCCATTTGCAACATCACTCGAGTTGGTATTGGAAATGTCATGGGGATCAGGTAGAGGTGAGAAAACTGTGGCCATCCCTCGAGGAGCATGCCTATACATCAAATAGATGGTCTCTTTATGCCAGTTGCGAATGGGCATCCCATATTGGTGGGAGTGGTGTATCATCCTGATAATGTCCGATGCAGTCCGGTCCCCATAGTGGACCTGGGTACTGACGACTTCTTCAACTAAGAAGACGTGGCCACGATCGTTCCTATCCTTTGAGCCTTGTTGGTCCTTACGGTTCTCACTTACAGTTCCGTACGGCCCGACTGATCGAAAGTCCAGGACCAAACATATGATCTGCTTCCACCTGTGCTTCCATCAGCCCACACACCTATCTCGTGAGCCTCCCAAGGGCCGTCCCGACCACCAACACCAGGGGCCTCCTTATCGAGCCCACCAGACCCAACGTTAGGCAGTAACACAGCCTTCCCTCGAGAGCTCAGACATCTCGTCGGTCCGATGGTCCTAGACTGAACATTATACGGTACCGCTTTCTGATAAGGAGAGGTCTCGACCAGTCCCACTGTAACCCCTTTTACTGTATCTACAACGAGCCTTGACAGACCTTCTGACAGGATGCGGAAAAGTTGGGCCAGCCTCGAGCGGTCTCGGTCAAGACTCGAAAGCCCTGCAAATCCTCATTGAATTCATCCGAATAACCGCTGAGTATTCCCCCCCAAATTTGACCAACCCAAAGCCAACCTCAATAGAGAGAGAAGAAACGTTGAGATATTATACAAATCAGACACGGCCATAGCCCACTGCAGCTTCAGCAGCTTCCTGAGTATGCGGCTCTAAAAAACAGTAGTAGTAATTCTAAGTAGCCTAGTAGTGGTGGTGGTAGTAGTATTAGTAGTAGTAGTAATAGGAGTAAGCCGAATTCCGTCCCCGACATTACCATCAAGGGCCTGTTTGAGCCTCCGGCGGTGCTTGACCGTCTTGAAGTGGGCCACGAGTGCAATATCATTGATGAAGTACCTAAGGCAAGTGGGCTCAGGCCTTGGCACTCCATGAGGATCGTCACTTGGCACACGAGACGCAGTAATGCTGTCCTCGGCCTGGCAGGTCCTCATCGACTGGCATGCTGGTGAACTTCTCCGGGGCCTTCAAGTCATCGTGAATCTGATAGAAAAAGCGTAAAATTGGCCGAACTCGAACATACCCCAACCTGATCAATGTCCCTGGTATGCCTCTTAGCCTTTACTATACCTCCCCTTGTGTTATTCGCGTTCTTCTTACGACGTTTTTGGATGCCCATTTCTCCTCAGCAACTACGAATAATCACCTTCTTCCAACGAAAACAAACACGGCTTAGACCTTCGAAACGGCCAGGAGAAGCATCAATGACGTTTTACAGGATGCCAGATTTTTCTATTGGATACCAAAAATCGGCTTCATCCTCATTATTAGCTGCCAATCTTCTTTCCGCATATCCTCCCTAAAGTTCTCCTTCAAGCAGTCGATGGTCCTGCGATTGATGCGAGACATGAGGGCATTGGTAGAGTCGAAGTGGCGACCATAAGTGACATGGGCCTGGGCCGACGTCGGTTGAATCTTTATGGCCACACTGTCGCCCTTGATGGCCTTTTCAACGGGTCGATGGTCCTTTTCAATGCTAGCGACTCGACCAATCTCCAAGAACTCCTTATCGGGCACGCACAGAGGTGTGTTCAGCCGTAGAGTGCCCTCAGAGATGTCCACACCAACCACGATGGGGTCCTTCTTGTTGAAGACATACTGTGGTATGATATTGAGGACCTGAGAAATGAATACGATGTGACGGAAAGATGGTATGGATCCTACCACTGGGAAAACCGCATCTTCCTGAACTTGCTGACGTTTCTCCTCCTTTATTTGGTTCATATAGGCAGTGAATTGGTCGAAAAGATGGTAAATGATCTCAGCAGTCATTATCTTAACACCCAGCTTCTCCGCCTCATCCCTGGCCTCTGGTGACACCTTCACATCGAAGGCTAGTATCACCGCATACTCCTTCTTCTTCTCAAGCATGATTGACGCCTTTCGGACGTCCATAAGGTGGACCTCACCGATGCCTACTTGATTCACAGGAATAGAACTAGTCTTGAGGAAATCCAAAAGAGCCTCAAGAGAACCCAAAGTAGAGGCCTTCACATACACGCCCTCAGGAGCCTTCTTGAACTCATTCACTACAGCCTTGTAGTCCGCCATAGCCCTCCTCTTAACCTCCTCAGCATCATCACCAGGCCGCATCACAATCAGCTGTGTGCCAGCAACAGCCTCCTCGAGACCAGGAGCGCATATCTTTACACCCATCGAACCTGAGAATAACTCGCTAAGGTGCAGTCGTCTCAACACAGCTTACCATTGATGACTTTATGATGAACATATTCGGATTTCACTCGAATCTCCTTAGCTGGTGGAGGCGTGAGTAGAGCCCTTATCGTAGTAATGACAGGCCCAGCAAGAGTGCACACACAGATCTGATCCGTATCCTTAATCTGTCCATTGACCAGAATGACGTCAATAGTAGTACCCAAACCCTCGATGTTCTTCACCTCCAGCACAGTACACTGGAATAGCTCGGTTGCTTAGTAATTTTCTTGGCCATCAAAGTTTGCGTAAGTTTAACAATAAGGTAGAGGAGATCCGGAACACCTTCACCAGTGACTGCCGAGGTCGGGACAATACTAACGTCTCGACGGATATCGTGGTTCTCCCAATACACCGCTGTGTTGAGGCCTCGCTCGGATAGCTGCAGTTGTATACGTTTAAGACGATCATCGAACTCATGTTTGACATAGTCCTTCTGAGCCTTCAGACTGTCTCGAGAGGGCCGATTCGCCGACGATCTCCACTGGTATAACCTGATACCATTGCTATTACTGTACAACGCTTCTTGTTGCCTTCTTTTTCGCAAACACCATCAAAAAAGGGTTCACCGTTAGGCCATAGCTGCCGAAAATCAGGCTCAAACGATATAAACATATTCATATATGAAATCTACTATTACTATTATGAATGATTTCACGGAAACAAGTTCCATATAGTCTAATTTGCCCCTATGAAAAGTGTTATCTACCTATCGATCTTGTTAAGAGCGATTATGAAAGGACACTTCCTATTCCGCAACAGCTCCAGACTCTCTATAGTCTGAGGCTCCAGACCGTGCATGATATCGATGACCAAGATAGCGATATCGCATAAGGAGCTGCCGCGAACACGAAGGTTGTTGAAAGACTCATGCCCAGGTGTATCGATGATCAGCAGACCGGGAAGCTAAGGACAGAGTAGGATTAGAACAGTTCCAAGAGGAAGTCCTCACTACTTTGAGATCAACATTAGCGCCACGACTGGTCAAATTGACCTTATGGACAGCATCCTGCAAACTGGCCTCGGGGAAAAAGGTCGCGCCTATCTGCTGAGTAATGCCACCAGCTTCACCTAATGGTAAAGGCGAGCAGCATCACTCGAGCAGTAGTAGAGGAGTACTCACCCTCTTGGACGGTGGTCCGACGTATTTTATCCAGAAGTTTGGTTTTACCAGTATCAACATGTCCCATGATGCAACAGATGGGAGAACGGAACTCCGAGGCGGAGGAGTCAAAGACGGCGAGAGGATCAGCTGCTGCGAATTTGCCTGCAATCATCAACTACCGGGAATCGAACCTCGGCGATATTAAGACGATAGGCTTATCAAACAAGCACCTTATCCACTACACCATATAACCACCCCTCTCTACCTTTAACATCCACCTCCTCCTCCTGCTTCTTCTGAGGCTTGTTCTTAATATGAGCTGGATAAGCTTCGACCTTCTCATCATCAGAGTCCTCATCCAGAAGCTCCCAATCGTCCACCGACTACCCCCAAAACCCTCACAGACACCAGGACCACTTTTCCCCCCAAGCCCACCTCAGCCGATTCGCTCTTCTTGTCAGCATCAGTGACGTCCTCAGCCTTCTTTTCCCAAGCGTCCACATCCTCGTCATCAGGAGTAGAAGAGGCAACGCTCTCCTCCCCTCGACTCGGTTGTTTCTTGTGCTTATGACTTTTCTTCTTCCCATACAAATCGCTCTGTTTCTTCGGCTTGTCACCACTGCCCTCATCAGAAGCCACCGCCGCAACAGCGCCGCTCTCAATGAGCATTTGCCGGTACCTGCACTAACAATACCTTCCGCTGAGTTACCATAGCCACTACGCATCAGCCTTGGCCTTCTGTTCCTTCTCCCTCTTCGATAGCAGCTTTCCCTCAGCTCTGAGCCTCTCTCGTCGCGCCTTCTTCTCAGCAGCTTTTCGCTCTTTCTCCTCCTGTGCCTTTCGGGCCTTCTCAGCCGCGAGTCGTTCTGCACGCCATACCACTCCACCGCCACATCACATCCCCCTAGAACATTACCCTCTTCCTCGACCTTCCTCTGGGCCTCCTCCTCAAGACGTTTCCGTTCCTCCTCGGCCTCTCGGGCGGCTTCGAGCCGAGCTGCTGCCAACTTAGCCGCAGCGCTCATCTTCTTACCACCCTCCTATAGTACGATGAACCCAACCAGTACCGCATAGGAATTACTACTTTATCACTCTTCTGAGCGGCGGCTTTAGCCTTCTTTTTCTCCCTCTTTTTCCTATTAGCAAGAGTCTTGGCGTCCACATTGCTCTCCTCCAGGTTTGATACCTTCTCCTCGTCGGACATAACGATACTATGGAACAACAGATACTAGGAGACGGTCGCTGTAGTGTGCAATGCAATACGACCACGGGTATGGGTCCATATGCAGACTGGAAGAACTCGAAGAGACTTCCCGCTAATGCGAGTTGTCGATTTTACGCGTGTTAAAACGCGCCTTTTCGGAATAAATTACGCATACATAATCGTCGGTGAAATCACTTAGTATTATAACTCAAAGCACATGGGTCATCCTCTCGTATGTGATCATTTTTGAACTACACAACCCTGCACTCTGTGTGGGTGGTTTTTTTTCTGGTCGGATGCACTTGTCGATGCAATCATTTCATTATGTTTTATAACAGGTATGATCACCACTAGGAAGAATATGGAAATGTCCAATCGGAAAAATAGCGTTACAGCTTTTAGAGGCCTATTTCGCGTTTAGTAAGATCAATTTCGCCAGCGCGCTCGATAGAAAAATCAGTTTCGACGACACTCGTCATTAGTACATTCAATTTCCCCGGCATGTCTGAAGTAAGTTCAATTTCGGCGAATGGCGGAAATCGATTTCGCTGATAGTATATTCAACTTCGCAGAAGTAACGGATCCGATGTCTGATTGTTGCACGCTGCCCGTTCAGCTTATCATCATGCCAAATCCAGGACACAGCTCTGACCTTTCGAATATGTTGTTGGTGTATATCTATTTTGGAGGAGCTTAATGTCTAGAGTATTATGGTACTAACGTAGGAGGACTTTTGAAAGTGTGTCGAGTGCGTTCCTAAATGGACCTTCACTCCTCTACTCATCATCTTCCACAATCTTCCCTATTGTACAGTATCCTACGAGCTGTGCTTTAGTCTGATTATGGTTTTCAATATAGTATATGTGATGATATTCTTTTCAGCCTATCTACTCCTACTCGTGTTGTCTCTATTTTCAAGGCTTAATGTTGAGATTGATAATAGAGACCCTAGGTCCACGACTTTCGAACGCAGTGCTGCAAAATATGTTCGCTTCCCTCAGCTGAGCTCAAAAGTTACCTCACTAGTCGTCGGAGTTTATATACGAAACGCCAGAAGTTGATAAGTAACAAAATTTCCTCCCAGAGTTTTGATATTGTCATCACAAACACATGTGGTTGACTATGTGCATATTCTACCACACTGTTTGATATTCCTGGAATTTCGAAAATGTTTTTTTCTCTGCTTAGTTATACTCTTGTCCATGTTCCTCGCTATGTGTTCCCTCCAGTTGCATTAAGCTAGCTTTCATGGAAAATTCACACGCGTTGTCGGCAAGAATCTTGAATCCTCGTGAAGGAGGCTATTTCTGGTTTGGTTGATTACAGGGTTGTCAACTCCATTTTACTGCATTTAGCGAGTGCGGATTCTGACTTTGAAAAAAATGAGAGATATTTGATATGTTAGGACTAAGCGGGTTCAGCAGGGTCCATTCTGGTGACCAGCCTGCACGATTCCGATGTGGAAGTATTTTTCTGCTTCGCTCCGCTGTCTAGATCTCCGCTGAGGTTTGAATGAATCAAATACGGAGGGTTATGTCATACCACACTTCCGCTACATCATTGCCGTATATCGCATGGCACTCACCATTGACTCTACCAGACTCTTCGTTCATTCGACACTCATCTTGAGTGAGAATATATGCCAATACGACCGAGGAGTTGTCGCTTGTTATTTTCCTGCTATGAATTTTCTGTAAATTTCCGCAAAAATGTCAGCGGACCGAACCAGTACTGTCGTCCGACACAGTAGTAGTCTTTTTCCATGAGGCCCTTGAGAAGTTCTCTGGTGGTGGTGGCGTCGGTTGTCACCTCAGTAGTAGTAGAGGCGGGCAACTGCTCGATCGCAGCGGCGAGGTACGGCTTGATGGATTTTCCTGCAATATCTGTGGACCGATCGAAGTCATCGGAGCCCCTCAGCTTCTGTGCGGAATATAGTGGTAAGAAGTTAGTGACGGTCTGGATGGCCACGGGTGGACTATCATGCTGTGAGGGTAGCGGTGGATAATACCACATCTTGGACTAATCGTGGCTTGACCCTCTCACGAGGCTCCTATCATTTAACTCGTGGACGATTCGTCTACACACTGTATAGGAATTAGTGGTCTATACCACTCCTTTTTCTCATCGTGGTTTGATCCTCCTACGCGGCCGATATCATTCAGCCTGTGGATGTAAATTATCGTCTATACACTGTGTAGAAATACAGCCTAATGGTCCATACCACTCCTTTTTCTCATCGTGGCTTGGTTCCTCTCAGGCAATACGTGTTGTGGTCTACGAGATGACCTCCGAATACGATCGCGTTACGTCAATCTCGTCGGTCGAGGTATGGGTAAGGAGGACGGAGTGAGCCAGGAGTGTGCTGATATGCTGCGTAAGGTAGGTCTGTATTCTCTGACCGCGCGCGGCACGAAATTACCATGCTTAGGTCGCTTGCCTGCCCTGTGACGGTTACCTGGCTAGTCAGTCTAAACTGCCGTCGATTTGCGGGTCTTTCTGCGACTCCTGGTTCGATTCCTGCCGAGGGGATTTTTTCGCAGTTGTTGGCAGTGGCAACCAACTGGACCTATGCGACCCGAAATCAACCTTGATATGTGCCCGTCTGGACGAGATAGTAGCTGACTCTGCCGAACTGTGCGAACGGTCTGGCCTTGGGCAAATAACGGAGGAGGAGGAGGAAAGCGAATGTTTTGATGGTGTGCCCAATCCGAACCATCGGACCAGTGAGGTCGTATGGAAGTCTGAGAATCGATATGAAGAGGCTATCTACGAGTGGGTTTATAAATACTTGAAAGTCATCGTGTTAGCAGCATTGGGGCTGTTCTTGGTCGTTGCGAAGATGTACGCAAGGGGGCTGTCGTCGATACGACGAGGTGATGGGCGACGAGATAACACTAGAGATGCCCGGAAGGAGTTCCTCGACCGCTGGCAACGCCAACATGATGCTAAGACTGATTGAAACATTCGTTTGTCCATCTACTGTTTTCAAGTGGGTGGTTAATGTTGGTTGTGAATCAATTTTTGGGCGAGCGAGATTTCAAATACGTTTTTTGAAAGCGCATTTCGGGCAGAAATGTATGTCGGAATTTCATGGGTACTTTGAATTACCTCCGACTGTATATTTTTAAAGGGTCACGAATTTGTTAGTTTTTTTGACGCATTTGCCGCCCTGTGGGGTGGGGTAATTTAGTAGGGAGGTGTGATCCTCAGAAGGGTACTGTGGACCTCGCATAGCCCGACCGGCTAAAGGGATCCCCAGGGGTGGGCCCAGGAGGAGGGGGCTAGCCCCTATTAGTCTCCTCTCACAGTGGCTCTCTATGCAGTTGGCAAGAACGGAAATTTTCTCGAGTTTTCTGGAAAAAATGACATATTTTTCGCTGCGAATTTATCACTGAGGGCGCGTATGGTCCGCCTCGTGTGTGGTCGACTTGATAGGAGTTTGTTGACTGAGTTTGTGACTATGACGACTTTCTCTACTACTACTACTACGGCGTGCCGTGTTGGATCCTCGGAAGGGTCCCAAGGCGAGGGCGAGCAGAAGCGGGGAGTGTATCAGCAAGGACTGGGGACAATACCGGTTCACATGATGAGGAATAGGCTACCGCCTGGTTGGGACATTAGGGTGGGGAAGAGGAAGATTAGCGGAGCGAAGTTATTGGAAATCAGGAATCAACATCGAGACCGGGCAAGTTCTATTACTTCAACGTACACACGCAGCAAGGGCAGTGGGAGTTCCCCTCGACTGAAGTGATGCCACCGAGTAAGACTCCCAGACTGTTGTTTCAAAGGCTGTTATGGTCCCGTTCAGCGAGAAGAAAGAGCTCATATGTCTACCGCATGCCGGAACTGGAGACAGCGCATGTACTGCATATTCTTAAGAAGCATAGGGGGGTAGTAGTGGGGGGGGGGGGGCTTGGTTGGGGTCATCCAGCAAGACTTTGGAGAGAATCGTTTTACTCATCGGTCGTTATATAATCGCGTTGGCGGTATATGTTCGCTTTTTTCATAGAGATTTGCAGAAGCCGTTAAGAATTTCCCCAAAATTTTCCTCATAATTTCCATATTGTCACCAACATATGTGCATATTCTCCCTACACATAATTCAATTTTCACAGGAGTCAACTTATTTTTGGGTGTAGAATTTTTACGAATATATTTTAGTCTCGGAAACCTCGGTCGTGGAGAATCGATGGGGAAATAACACTACCAGTTGAGGAAGCTATAAAGGTAGTGTTGGTGTGAACGTTTTGGGACTACTGTCCGCTTAGGAATTAGCATTGATAAGGGAAGAAGTGGTAAGGCAAGAACCGAACGGGCTGGCGGCTATGACTAAGTGCTTCAAGGACAACGCTAGAATTGAAAGTGATTGCGGCACAGCTAAGCGAGGTGGACTGAAGTATTCGAAGTCGATGTGAAGGATAAGTTGATTTTTGGTAGGAGGCGACCTTGGCGAGATCGCTCGTGGAAGAATGCAGCCATCTTTTGAAAAAGTGGCGTTTGCGTTGCCCCCAGGGACATTGAGTCCGATTATACACACGGAATCTGGGGTAAGGCTCGGCGGGGCTTGGCATTGGTATTGTGAGCTGGTGAGGTGCACTTGATACTTCGCTTAAAGTGATGATGGGAAGTCATCTGTATTGCATGAAAAGGAAGGGAGTGTGGGAGAAGCGATTGTGGATATTATTATTCCGTGTGAGTGCATTTGCAATGTAAAATTGAAGGAGAGCTCTTTTAGATAGAAGATCTACTATGTAGAATATGACGAATCTGATACGTATTTCGAGAGGAGATGGTGTCTAATTATTCGACCTAGTTATATTCCCTCCTCCTGAGCTGGTGTACCATTCCACAGTCGAATCTGCTTTCACGGCACTAGTATTGGACAACACTGTTACTATCAGTATTACCCTATGTCTAGCCAACTGTCCTCCTTGTGCGGAAGCAGAGTGTTGTTGAGGACGGGCAACACACATACTTTTTCCCCTATATTCTACTATCACTATTATTATTATCATCGATGTATCACAAGCACCAGGCTCACTTGTAGTAGATTCTCTAGATCCTGCTATTGGCATTCGATTGGCATCTAAAATATGATACTTATCGAGGTCGATTATTGCTATTATATCTCATTTTGGTGGAAACCGACGCAGTACAGAGATGATTGCTATTGCGAGTATCTACGTCACGATGCGAGTATGAATAATTATTACTAGTACCGCTTTGCATGACCTGAGGCTTGCTACCGGTGCTCTGGTGGAAACTTGGATGAGCTGCTTCGTGATGAACTATGGGCATTTCCCGGTTGCATGGAAACCACATGATGTTGTGTTGTGAATGGTGAAGGGCGGAAGGGCGGGAGTTTTTTTCGGTGAGTCAGTAGCTGTGTTGTTGGTAATCAATCTCGGTGGTCGCGACTGTGAGCAGCGAAAAATATGAATAAATATGAAGTTGTGACGGCGGTTGGTGAGGGGGCCTATGGGGTCGTTCTGAAATGCAGAAATAAGGATACGGGTAAGCTGAGAAATTATGGTAGTGAAGACTCTTATGTTGGATTTGTAGGGGACATTGTGGCCATAAAAAAGTTCAAGGAGTCTGAAGATGATGATGTAGTGAAGAAGACGACGCTGCGTGAAGTGAGGATACTACGCATGTTGCGCCACGAGAATATCGTCCAGCTTAGAGAAGCCTTTAGACGGTAAGCACTTTGTCGGTTGGGTGGAGAATCGAAATGTTCATTCGGTTCTATGGTGTAACGGTTAGCACTCCAGACTCTGAATCTGGCGATCTGGGTTCAAATCCCGGTAGAACCTTTATTCATTCAAACGTATGCCGCCGCAGTGTGAATCCTGATCTCTTCACATCTTATGCCCTTTCATGTCTCGCATATATAATCATGACTAGGCATTGGCGTAACACTATCAGTGACCACCCCTGGTCCACCCGTAACACACGTCTTTAGTTCTTTAGGAAAAGTAAGTTGTATCTTGTTTTTGAGTTCGTCGACAAGAACTTACTGGAACTCTTAGACATCTATCCTCAAGGCCTGGAAGCTGAGACAGTGAGTTACTACTGCCATCACTCTTACAGAAGTATGCTGCCGCTCTTTAGGTCCGCTACTGTGTGTGGCAACTATCGCGCGCCATGCAATTCTGTCATCGTCATGATGTCATTCATCGGGATATAAAACCAGAGAATTTACTCATAAACATGCACGACAAATCACTGAAACTATGCGACTTTGGTTTTGCCCGTAGGCTGCCCTCGCTCACTCTACACCCTTCCGAGTTGGCCCCCCTCAGGTACCCTCCCGAATGCCACCAGCAATGCTGCTGATGCAATATGTAACGGGAGTGGGGCCAACGGGGCCCTCACGGACTACGTAGCGACGCGCTGGTACAGGGCTCCAGAACTTCTCCTGGGCAGCACTACGTGAGTCGCGATGCTATCAGGGTCGCTCTGGAGTAGTGAAGTTGCAGATACGGTAAGGAAGTGGACATTTGGTCTATCGGATGTATCATGGGAGAGATTGTTGATGGTCAACCGCTGTTCCCAGGGGAGAGCGAGATCGATCAACTCTTCGTCATCCAGCTGGTGAAGGGGTGTGCGGCGTATACGACTATAGGGGATTTGTTGTCTAGGTACTGGGCCCGCTGACCCCGAAACAGATGGAGATATTTCTGCGGAACCCGAGGTATGTGGGGCTGAAGTTTCCTGACATGTCCAGACCGGAGTCGATCGAGAAGCGGTATCTCGGCAAGTTGTCGAAGCGTGCGATGAACTTCATGAAAGCAGTGTTGGTCCTGGACGAGTCGCAACGGCTGACGGCGGAGGGCTGTGTGACACACAACTATTTCGAGGGTCTGGTGTCACCATCTGGTGTAACAGCAGAAGAGGTGGCGGCGCAAGCTACCCGAAACCGTCCTCTCCACGCGAGCCCTCGACAAGCAGCGCATACTGGCCGCCAGCCAAGTGGATCCAGTGGGCCGCAGGTGGCCCCTCAGTATCAGCAACCGACGCCTAGTCGAGGGAAATACGCCGATAATGGTCCCCAGCAAAGTGAGGGCCGACGTGGTCCACGAATAGTGCCAAAGGCTGGCCCAAAACGGAGGTCTAATGCAGCGGGCAGCGGTATTACGATGGGTGGCAGCGGGGGAGGGGACGGGGGTTTAGGAGCACATGCTTCTCGTGTTGATGACCACAGCCCCTACCAGCAGAGATACAATACCAAGCAGTCTCAACAGGTGCAGTCCTATCAGAATAGGAGTAGTAAGCCCTTGGGGGCAGTCGGGGGGGCCGGGACCAATCAGAGCAAGAGTCGTGGCTCACGAGGCCGGCAACATGGTCACAACCAAAACCATCAGCCCGATGAGGAAGCAGCGTATCGGCATAGGAAGTCAACTGGATCTCGAGGGGGTCCACCGAAAGGACCAAATTATAGGGATCACGCCCCTCCTGACCATCTACCAAGCATTGGTAGTCGTGATGGCAACCGCTTGCAGAGTCGCGGGGAGTTCACTACGTTGACGCAGTATAACAGGAGCCCTGTAGGACAGACACCCGAGGCCGATTTCATCGCGTCCAGAGGCGATAACGTTGGAGGTTTGCAGCATCTGAACACAGTGGATCCATTTGAGGTTCGTTTTGATGTCACCGCTTGAGTTCATTCGTTGTCCTTAGTTATTGGAGGACCATGCAGGGGGTAGTAGCAGGTTCTCGGGACAGGAGGACCCCTTCGGTCTACAGCCTTTGGGTCATCGCCCGATAATACCGGAGACCAGATACGCTGCATCTGGCCGCTTAGCGCGATGGGGTGACGACGGTCGGCTTGAGGGCGGCCCTCATCATCTCGGGGATGACCGGCTCGAGCACCGCACTAGTAACGCCTTCCACAGTGGGGGCTCGGCGGGGGTTCACGACTTGAGTGCTTTCATGATCGGAGGGCGGCCTGAGCGTATGATGGCGAAAGGCTCAGCAGCAGCAGCAGAAGCTGGCGGTGGTGGTCGTCGTCGTCGGTGAGTAGTATGTAAACTTACTACGTTACATGCCTTCAATTGGATCATGGTGCCGACTGATGTCTGCGATTCGGTCTCATATGGAGTGTTGAGTTCATCTAGGAGGGGGGGACTCCCACACATGTGAATGCGCGATGGAATCAGTTTGTATCCACTGGGCATGTCATCACAAGGAGGGGAGTTACGTGGCAGTCGTGACAGAGGGTCATTTCTGCATGACCTTTTCGAAGAGGTAGGCGTCCAGCGAAGGGTGAATCAATCTCCGTCTGTTCAGAACGTCGAGTCGCTGCTCTCGTGGCACATCTATAGGAGTCCGAACGAGCAAAGACGATTCGTCCACGTAGTGAAGGACCTCTATCAGAGCTACAAGGTGGGTTTAATCGTCGGGATATCACTGATGTTTGTGTTGCTATAAAAGTGATATCAACCTGCTTTCTCTCTGCTCGGGGTGGATTATGTAAGACACTTTGTCTGAGTGGTTAAGCCGGTCGTTTGTTACGCTGTTGGGTTTCGCTCGCGACGGTTCGAATCCCACAGGTGTCGTTGCACATGATATTCTGCCTTTTGCAGCCTTGTTGTTGGTGGGGCATCGCTGTTTATATTCTAGGATGAAGTCGTTGGCTCACGCCCTGCCTTGCCGAAGGAACATCAGGAACGTCGTATATTCTTGGGCCTCTCTAAGAGTGTCCCTCTCATACCGCCACCCGTCACGGTGGGTTTTGAATATCGTGTAGTGATGATCGACGGTTGGAGCCCTGCAGGCCCCCCCTTCTACGAGTATCGGACTCTTTCCTCTCCACTGTAGCGCAGCCCATAGACGTGTACCTCAATCGACGAGGGACAGCTCTACGGCGCAAGCGGAGTAAACGTAGGAATCAATGCGATTCATGTTTGGGGTAGCTGATTATTAGGTGGATCGTCGTTAACTGATGGTGGCCAGTCCGAGACCCTGTCCGAGTTCCTCTTGGGCTCAACGGCTGCACAAGAATCGGGTAAGGTGTGGTATGTCCTCCTTACCACAACTACTAACGACCTTCCCTGTCCGCTGGGTATCGTTTGATATGCTTCAGTGGGCAGCAACTCCACAAGGGCAGGGTCGAGTGGAAGTGCATTAACCAGCGTGAGCTGTATGACGAGGACCTCTCGAGTACGATGTGCAATGGAGGGCTACTGGCTGGAGTGAATCGTGTCATCAGAGTGGCTCCGACAACAGCGTGTTGATGACGACAAAGTATCATGACGACTATCGCTTCCATCGACGAGCCATGCGAGTGAACTATCGCCATTGGAAGTCCACCAAGGCTCATGAAGCTACCGGACCATTGCCGACTCAGAGGTATGTCTCGTTGAGTTTCCTGGACTAAAACATCGGAGTTTCGCCCGTGATATGAGAAACACTAGTGAAAGATATATTTCGCGACTCCTGCGTAGCGCGAATATCGCGTTTTTCACAGAGTATTACGCCACTTTACGTAAAACGGGTGAGACTATTTTCAGTTATCCTAGCGTGAGACGGTTGATCACTGGATATGACCGAGATTTCAATGGAGTATCACCTGATGGAAGTAGAAAGGAAGCATCCAGTAGGACTACACGTGCGGCTGCTCGCCCTGTTTACTGCATCTCGACAGGTGAATCTTCTTTGTGGGGAACGGTCAGTACTCTATCCAATACAAGCGTTGATCGCGGTCTTCTCCATGGTGTTTTCAAACCTCATCTACATGGCTTCATCCAGAATCATGTTCAACGACTAAGTACTTTATCATTTGCCTTTTCCTTGGCCAGTGGTTCCTCTCAGCTCATGCTGATAGAGAATGCTTCATGTCGTGCTTGCGGAGCTTGCATACACTACGCAAGGAATCCCAATATGTCACCATGTAAGGCTTCGGTGGGCCAACCCAAACGTGTGTATGTTCATGATGCAGAATTATGAAACTCGTCAGCTGAGACGATACGGCCAGCAGCCATTCAGATGACTGTTTTAGGCACAAACGAGAATTCCCTCCTCTTGTCGAGAACACTCGAATGTGGCGTCCCAAAACAGCGAGGCCTCTTATGGACCGCATAAAACTATGTCAGAGTAAAGTGACACTGAGTGGGGATCCTGCGTTGAAGGCTTTCGAGGGCCCATGCAAAGCTACTCTCGCCGAGGCAATACGAGAGGCAGCTGCTACGCGGCTTAAGGACGATGTGAGCTGACAAGAAGAAGTGTTCCAAGCCATAATGTCTCAGTGCATTCAGGGATCGACCAAAGAACAGAACCCCAAATTGATTCTGCAGAGGCTGCTTGAGCGCGCTCGCCAACGTGGGCATTACATCTGCGGATTCGGTGGTGATTGCAGCTTTCAGATGATGACGATGGTTCTTCACCCGACGTCTTTCCCATGAGCGAGATCACTCCAACCGAAGCTACTCATGTTAGTTTGGCTGACTCCCAGTATGATGATACCATTTCATGAACCACGTTGATTGCTGCATCTCAAGTTGTTCAACATTTGCCACTAATCTACTATTTGAGTTCTATAGTGAGCACTGCTTCAACGCACTCGTGTATGGACAAGAATATCCAACAATGTGAGTGTAGGTTAATCGGTCGGACTCGTCTCGTGCTCACGACGTCCGTTGACGCTTGTGGCTACCAGCAATGTTTGTTTCGGTGTCTCAAAAGCTCATCGCAATGATGTCAACGGAACGCATCCTATTTACTCCGGGTGATATGGTAAACAGGAGAGCAGACCCTGAATACAGGTTCCGGTGGAAAAAATAAATTTGAACTCCCACTTCGGGCCGACCGAGTCGAGGCCGACCTCCACAGGTTTGCCCACGAGCTGTCTCAGGCGAGTGATTCATCTCGAAAGAGGGGGCTAAGGAGAAAATAAAACCTGCGACGCAAGTACGACGCGGGAAATACATACACGTTACGAAAGACTCTTTATATGATACCAGATGCCTCCTCATACATTTTGCACTAATGTGACGGTGCTACTTGGCTTGCCGAAATCATATGTGTATTGCTCCCAGATTCGATTGCCTGGTTGAATCCGCACGGGTGACTCGGGTCGGCTAATCGGCTACTCCCCAACCATCACATGTCTTAACACGGATAGTATTGGTTTCTTTGGCTCGAAGAACTTGCACGCAAACCCTTTTTGACATTCAAGAATTCAAGAACAATCAGTACAACTCGACCGACTGGAAAAGATTCAACGAAGTGGAGCGATGAACAACAACTATATATACAGGAAGGCATAGGCACGAGCCCACAGAGACGTTTCAGTAGTAGAGAGACTGAATAAGAACGAATGCGATGGGTGAGGACATTACCAAGAAAACAGAAAACAACATTTATAGAAGACATATTTATTGTGCCGCGAGAGGAATATGTGTCAAACCTACGGCGTTGGTAATCATTAAACATACAGCAAACATCGCAATAACAGTGAAAATGGAAAGAGTCCAAACAATGACCCTTCCTGTAAGTCGTGACGATTCCTTCTTCATCACCTTTACGAAGATAATGCAAGGGCAAGTGACGAGCAGTAGAGTTCCCAAGGAACCGCCCAAGAGGGATACAACATCAGCGATGCCAGGCACCAATATGGCAATGGTCAAGGTCACCACGAGAAGAATCAGGGAAATCGAAATACGAAGAATCTTCTCGCTTCGACTCTCACAACGGAGGGACGACGGTAACCTTTCGCGCTGATCAAGAAGAGGCTCATTTTGTGCTGCCGATACCTCCTTCATCGAGGAGATGAAATGCACAGCGGCTCTCGCCGTCGGATTGGTGTTGATCGGAATAGAGCACATCAGACTGAGGGCGAGGGCCAAACGACAGAGGTTAATGAGAACATCGTCGTGAGAGTAGTTCGTGATGTAATTTTGATGAGTAGTGCTCAAGAAACTGAGGTAACCAGATACACCGATTAGAATATAGAAGCCCAGCTGCAGCACTGCCACTCTGAAACTAACTTTGAAGCACCTCTTGGGTGTGGGGTCGATCAGCTCGTTGGCCACGGGAACCACATTAGTGTGGCAAATATATGCGAAAAGCGTAATAGTCAAGCACTTGAGAAGAGGCCATCCGAAAACAGCCAGGTTAACCGTGAGATCCTCAGGAAGACTCTCTGCTCGCCCTGGAGCTTGAATGAGGGTGCAGATAGCAGTAAAGATAAGGGCCAGAGTCGATATAGGGGTAACATGACGAAGAACGGACAGTTTCTCCGGCAGCACGAGAGGGATGGCCACGATGGCAACCAGAAATATGCAGAATGTACGGGGGACGCTGACGCCGATCCAAGCGAAGAGAGCTGGTAAAAAGTCTCCTTCTAAAATGAGGTATGCTGTCATTGTGCCCATGCCGTAGAAGAACATAATAGCATCCATTATAGCAGCTGACCAGCGACCACAACAGCTGCCTAGTAGAGAGCCGTAGGAGCCTCTGCCAGTCCTCTGAGCTGACTCCATCAGAAGATACATAGTAAGGATAGCCAAGGCCGCAGAGACTACCAACAGGATCAGTCCGTTGATGATACCAGCCTGAACGAGGAATATCACATCTTGACAAACCAATGGGAAGTATGCCTTACCTGCTTCATCACATAAGGAAGGCAGAGAACACCACCACCCATCGATGTTGATATTAAAGTGAACATCGACTGAGTAACGCCTCCGGGAGTAAGTCTGAACAAGCTCCCTTTCTTCGTGGGAACTTGTGGACGACCCAAATCTGGCGAGGCCCTCGTCGTCACAGTATTATCCGAGTCAAGACGTCGGTACACTGGTTTACTCTGTGGAGCTGATGACGACATTCAAACAGACCAAAGGGGAAAGACGATCACAAGAGTACGAATGGCCAAAAAAGCACAACAAGAGATGAACTTTATGGAGACCCTGAGAGGCTTCTGCCAAGTGTCCACGTCAAATCCAACGAAATGGTATGACGAGTAGTTCTAAAATATGTACGTCACTTTTCTCTAGTCCTCCCAGCAGGACTATACTGCCAGAAAACTCTTAAGACCCTCACACTGGGCAGGTCGGAGCCGATACCTAAACCGGGAGCTGAATTACTTAATCACGAGGAGAACTAACGATAGACAGTCAAATAAAAAAATGCAGGTGACCTCGGAAGAATGCCACGTGTTGGCAATAGTAAGCTCTCTAGTTCACAGCTAGAGGCACGTGGGTAATCTTCATTGAGTTGGTGACCATCAAGCACACGGCTGTCATCGCCACAAGCGCTGCTAGAATCAAAGACCATACCACAATTTGACCCAAAATTGTCTTCGATTCGCTCCTCATTATTGTGATGAAAATGTACACCGGGCAGATGATCATTATGATAGTCCCGAGAGAGCCTCCTAGCAAAGACACTACATCAGCCACACCGGGGACCAAGATAGCGATAGTCAGAGTAACAGCCAAAACAAAAAAGCTGAAGAAGATTCTTGTTGCTCTCTCGCTCGCATTCTCGACATCAGCAGATGACAGGACACGCCTTCTGCCAAGGAGGTTGTCACCTCTGGAGTCGGCCATGAGCTCTCGAACAGACTGGAAAAAATGCACCGCGGCCTTGGCAGTAGGATTAGTGTTAATCGGTAGGGAGAAGAGAAGGCTGCATGAGAGCGATAGACGACATAAACTGATGAGGACGTCACCCGATGAGTAATTAGTGATGTAATTTTGATTGGTCAGATGAGAAAAACTAATGTAGCCAGCAACACCGATGACGATGTAGAAAGACAGTTGTACGAACGCCACTCTGGAGGTCACTTTGAGGACTCTGGTCGGAGTAGGATCGACAAGCTCCCCAGCGACTGGAACTACATTCATGTGACAGATGTAGGCAAATAGTGTGATGGTAAAGCATTTCAGCAGAGGCCACCCGAAAATGAGCAAATCCATCGGGGCTTCGGGGGGCAACAATGAAGCTTGACCGCGTGCCTTGACCATCGTGATGGCTGCCGTGAGAATGAGCGAGAAGGTGGCCACTGGAGAGACGTACTGTAGAGCCGACAAACGACGGGGAAGCACCAGGGGTACCGCAAAGGCTGCCGCCCCGACCATGCAGATCGTACGACTTGCAACCGTGACGCCGACCAGCTGGAACAGGGCTGGCAAGAAGTCACCGAGTAGGATGAAGTAAGCGATGACAGCACCCATGCCGTAGAAGAAGAGTATGATGTCCAACACTGGAGCAACCCATTTGCCTGCACAGTAGCCGAGGAGAGAACCGTACGAATGCTTGTTCACTCTAACAGTACACATAATGAGGATGTACATTGTGACGAAAGCGATAAGCGACGAGATGCTCAACAAAAGCACTCCGTTGATGATGCCAACCTGAAAAAAGGAAACGCTGACCAGTTCGACTAAAGCGGTGTCGCTATCCTTACCTGTTTCATAACATATGGTAGGCAGAGGACTCCACCTCCCATAGCCGTCGAGATGAGTGTAAACGTTGATTGCCTGATGCCTCCCGCAGTGAGCGGAGCGAAGGACCTCTGTACGAAGCCTTGGCGATACGGCACAAGACTGGAGGACGAGGAGAGGTCCACCGCTGATGGATCGAGAAGTCGAGTTGACATCCCCTTGTTTGAGTCCATTCTTGGAGGCTAAAAACTTAGAGATGGCAAAAGCACTAGTCGTTTTGACATGCTTGTAAAAAGCGCGCGCCCACACGATCGAACTCCGCGCATCGACTTGACTTGGCTATCATCAACACGGAAAGACGGTAAAATCCATATTTCCAAAGAAAGTGTCTCTTTTCTAAAGAAGCTTCTCGCTCGCCCCGCGGAGCCTTCAAGGCTCAGCCTTGCATTACAGCTTGCCGTGCGTATCAGCCTTGCCTTGCATAACAGCTTGCCTTGCATAACAGCCTAGCCTTGTATAACAGTTCGGGTTTTTGGTTTCCGTCAATAACAGCTCAGCCTCGGATAACAGTTCGGGTTTCGGGTTGCCCTGTAATTATTGTTTTTTTTCTTCTCGGCCCGGTTGTAGGAGCCCAGCCTCGTTTGTCACCCTTGCCTTGCATAACAGCCTAGCCTTGTATAACAGTTCGGGTTTTTGGTTTCCGTCAATAACAGCTCAGCCTCGGATAACAGTTCGGGTTTCGGGTTGCCCTGTAATTATTGTTTTTTTCTTCTCGGCCCGGTTGTAGGAGCCCAGCCTCGTTTGTCACCCTTGCCTTGCATAACAGCCTAGCCTTGTATAACAGTTCGGGTTTTTGGTTTCCGTCAATAACAGCTCAGCCTCGGATAACAGTTCGGGTTTCGGGTTGCCCTGTAATTATTGTTTTTTTTCTTCTCGGCCCGGTTGTACTCTCAGTTCTTTGCGGTCACTCGTACCGTCGCTTCTATGTCTGCTTCTAGGACTACATACGGACCGCGCTTCCGCACTCTGTGGTTCGACGATGACGATCTCGTTCCTGGTGGTACGTGGCCCCGTGGGAAGATGCTCAAGTACAAGGCTTGTACTACAAGCTAGAAGACCTTTTGGATGTTGAATTGAAAAGCTACGGGAGCAACCGTCGAAACGAGATCCCGTGCTTGCGTACTTTCATATGTGCTTCACATCGCGAATGCCAATTCAAGGTAAATCACACTGCTTTTGTGAGTCAGCTGAAACCTGTCTGAGGCGATCTACGAATTAGGTGAAGGCGATCCGGATCTCGGGTCCCGAGGCAAGGGCTGGCGCCGCTCTGCATCTATCTCTAGCCGAGCACTCCCCAGAACATGTACCGCTAGCTTCTGGGAAGTACCTCAAGCTTCCTCATGTCCTGGAGAGGGAGTGTGAGCGACTCGTGAGAGTTCAGAAACCCATACGAGCCTACGGAGAGGTCAGCGGGTAGTTGGGCGTGATGGAGGGAACTGTGGTGTGCCTCAGATGAAGTCGACTCATCCTACTCAGATCGCACGTTTGGCAGATGCGCTTGACTCTACAGCTTATGCCGCACCCGATAGTAAGCTTGATGGTCATCAGCGATTGGCTCAAGCCGTCCGCAACAAGCGTAAACAGTTTCTTGCTAACAACCACCAAGTCGCCACCTCGTTCGATGAAGTTCTTCTAGAAGTCCAGAGGCTGGGGTTCACCTCCGTGGACGACGACGCGGTTAGGGTTATTGGCGAGGGTATACGAGCTAGTCCATTAGCGTCGCGCTTCACCAGTCAGAATCCTAAGAATGACGAGCTTTATTCCTTCGGTGCAATTCAACTGCCTGGCGGAGCGCAAGACGGCTCTGGCAAGCGAGCTCCGCAAGCAGTGGTGGTGCTAAGTAGTGGCCTCGGCCTGAAAAATATTTATAATAGCTTCGACCCGTCGTCTCCCTTTCTCGTCGGAGCTCGACGTGAGTACGGTCTTCCGACTATGCCCGCGATCTGCATCGATGGCCATTTTAAATCAATCCGAGCGATGGGCCTGGTGGTAACCATATCGATCCTTCACTATACGTTGAAAGAAGGGGGCCGGTATGGGTGGTCCATCGCACCTGCTCTCGTAGCAATCTCTCTTACTGAGGCTCAATCTTGTATTGCATTCGCTCTCGACCGGTTACGCACAATTTTACGTTTGTTCTTTCCTGAGGATGGAATCGGTGTTGGAATCTGTCATAGTCCTTCCTACTTGGTAGCCGATTCCTCTCCCGGAATTGTGCGAGGAGCGAAACAAATCTTTGGGGAAGACTTCCTTTGCGTCCGTTGCGAGTTCCATGCTTCCGAGAATCTCAACAAGGTCTCAGTTGGTACTGCTGCTGAGAAGGAGCAATTTCTTCGATATGCCCGAGAGAAACTTTGGAGGTTGCCTGAGTGTTCGGGCTGGGAGTGCTACGAGTGTTACGTTAAACTACTACTGTCTGAGATGGCCACCATGTTCGGAGAGGGCCCACGGAAGACGTTGACATCATCGATGATTCATCGTGGTTGGATAACACCGGCGTGTACGGAGGATTATTCCACATGTCTTTGAGCGACATGTTGCGAGGAAAACGCCCCCTTGGTTGCTGCCCGGTCACTAACAACTGTTGTGAAAATGGCTTCAAAACCCTCCGAGTCGACTACCTTGACCGACAAAGAATCAATAGCCTCATCGGTGATGAAGGAGCCATCTCCGTTCTCAGAAACTTTCTGAGAGCCGTTGGGGATTGCGCTGCTGGCAGCCGCATCTCTCATACGGCGGTTGGTTGGATGAATGTTGTCGCCGTTCAGATCGAGAGGAAAGCTGCCGCTCGGGTCGAAGAACACAGCCACGAAATCGGCGATGTGATACGTGAGATGGATCCGACCCCAGACGGCCATCGTCTGTTTTGCGTTGCGTCCTCTCGCCGAGCATGCCCGCTATCGCCTCAAGATGTCCAGAAGAGGGTGGAGTTCCACCTTTGTCCGAGGCTCGAGGTATTCCAGTCGGTTGAGGAGTTCGAGGACGTCGTCTTGGGTATTCACTTGGTGGTCTTGATGCACTCAACCAGCAGCTCGTCTTCGGTCGGCTCTGCTACGAAGCCACTTTGCTCTTGTCGGGGATTTGCCTCTTGCTTACGATGTCATCACTCACTTATGGTTGAACACTTGTTGCAACGCCGTCATCTTGTGCAACCCGTGTTGCTACCTGCTCCTCGAGCCGGCCGCCCCAGAAAAAGTGTTTCTTTGGGAACTCTAGAGCGCCATCCTACTGATGTCGACGCGCAGCGTGAGATGGACAACACGACTCCGTTGCTGATCGAGGATGCGTTGCCGGCCGTGACGGAAACATCCGATGCATGTGAGTCTTCTAGCATTGCTTCTCTGGGGTGTGGGTAGAGCTCCTTCGTAGGCCCGAAATCTCCCATCTCGCATGAAGTATACTCTCATCAGGATACATCCACTGTCGAGCCGGGTAACCTTGAGTCATGATGGACACACAAAATGCTTGGCCGCAGTTACCACGACCCTACAACCGATCAAGAGGAAGGCTAATACTAAGGAAGGCCCGAGACGCTCTCCCAGCGAGACCATACTCGAACCTTCCGTGCAGAGACCCAAGCGTGCAAAAAGAGCGCCTGCTCGCTTCAAGGATTTCGTGAAGTTATAAGCTGGATGCTGATCAGCTCAATTTACCAATTACGACATGGAAAGAAGGCCTGAGCAAACTTACTGCTTATTGCGATATGTGTTCGCCTAGGCAACCAGGTCGTGATGAATTGCAAAATGTCAACTGTCTAATCGACAGTATCTATCAGATAGACTCGTTGTTGAGTTCATCGAGTCGCTGCGAACTTTACCGTCGGAAGTATCACGGCATACCGATGCTAGTCTCTAGGTTATACTATAACGGTTATAGTATAACCTAGAGACCCCCTACAGGTTCGCTACCTCGCTTAGATTTTCGCCATCCGCCGCTTAGATTTTCGCCATCCGCCGCTTAGATTTTCGCCATCCGCCGCTTAGATTTTCGCCATCCGCCGCTTAGATTTTCACCGTCCTGCTTGGATTTTCACCATTTCACGCTTAGATTTTTGCTATTCTCGGGCGGGCGCTTTTCTTCTTTGACTTTTCATCCTCTCGCTTAGATTTTCACCTCCTACCACGGAAAGACCCTTGTCGACACTATGCACTTGAAAGGTGCTTCTCCCTCATGGCAATCACTAAGACACTACAGTATGTGGTAACACACAGTCGAAATAAGATCAATTGTAATGACGAGTAACTCGTCAATCTGCGTACTTGTTCCCTCATGCGAGGAAGTGACTGCGGGTGGTATGATACCAACTAACTATGATACCAAAAATGACAGTAAACCACGAGCAAATAATCGAAACACAAGCGCTTTAACAATTCAGATGGTGTTCTTGCATCGCAAGCATCCAAAAGACACTCCCAGCGATCAGTAGGTTCCCAGTCCGATAGTCGCCAGCCATCGTCACTCAGTAGAGGCTCGAGTCGGCATCTTTGAGGTAATCTAGTTGTGCTATACACAGCGAACGTTTTGATAATAATATCTGAGACACCATCGTCGGAGAAGACGATATATTATCGCACAATTGTACGGAGTGGAAGAGGCGGGTCGAAGTCCTCAAATACCATGCGGCCCGCATGATGTGAGTCAAGCGAAAAGAATATCTTAGTAGAATTGGCTGTGCTAAAATCAGTTGGATCAGCCCCTAAGGCTGCCCCTTAGGCTGGGAGAATCTTGAGGTACAGCGCGGAAGATACGGAATAGGTCAGGTTGTGGGTGTCAGAAGGGGTCCTGCGTGCCAATACACCCCGACCGGGTCACGTATCATGGACACCGCGTTCCGCGATGAACATCCGCGTGCAAGTCAAGTATGATGATGTGGAGGAGCCTTCGGGACTCTCGAATCGGAAGTGTCGACGATTTGTCGCGCGCCACGAAACTATCATGAACTCACGACACGGAACGGAGAAGTAAGATCCGGGGACGCCTCTCATCCGAGCGTGGCAGGCCTTAATTTCCCAAGTCGCTCGAGATAGATGGCCATCGACTCGAAGGTAGAAGAGGAAATCTTGACGATGGTGGGGGTCGCCGATAAGAGAGTCCGTGCCATGGACGAGGTAGTCAACGAGGATCTGCCTAGCATCACCCCAATGGCTTCATCAGTCCGCCGCCGAAGCCTGTTTCAACAGTGCTCCTACCCCTAGGCTCCGGGGAAAGGACAGTAAGCGAGTTGATGATCTCTCATTGTGGATGTCTGTTCCTGTACAGTGCCCTACATGAAAGTCGCAGCCTCGGTCAACCTGGCGACCATACCGGAGGAGAACCTCACCGAAGAGTACCCATAACTCTGGTGAAACATCTACATTCCTACTGCCCTCAGGTATTTTGGAAGGTTGTTGGGAGGCGGCGCTTCCATTGTTGTACTGGACATCACCAAGGGAGTTTTTAGCGAGGCTGGTATCACACAAGTCGGGAAAAGGTCAATGCTGAGTTTTTACCCTCCTCAGCTGATCCTCGAGCGTTAGTAGACAAGCTCAACTCATGCGTCCACAAGATCAGTAGTCCCCTCTGGGCCGTGCCGCGGGAAGGAAACTCTTTTCAGGAACTGCGGGGAAGAGCAACAGCGGGGTCAGTCGGCCTTTTTCGTTGGCTTTGTCTGTGGGCAACAACGAACTGGCTAAACTGTCTATTGTTAAAGTGCCTATACGACATGGTATCAGCGCGGTCATTATCCCACCGGTTCGCACTGGCGCCGAAATTACATCATCTCGGAGCTCTGCCCTGGGAAGGAAGAGGAGAAGAATTAAGATATTCGTAAGAAGCTCAGCGCTGAATGCCCTCTCAGCTTGGAGTTCGCTAGCCCAGATACACACCACTTCTACTAAGAACATTGATGACTTCCTCCCGACTGTGGATGGAATAGTAAGCACCAACTTAATCGGGTGAGGTCGAGCTCAGGTTGTACCGCCGTTGACGGTAAACTTTCAGAGTATCTGCGCCCGTGCGAATTTGGCTGGAAAATTGGTAGGCAACTTGTGGGTGTTCGTTGTAGACCTCCTCCGTATCTTTTTCAACAGTGCTCTCTTGAAGCGCACCGTAATTAGCATTGTTAGAGCCTACAATACACTTCTCTTCACAGTAGTGCTGTTATAAGACTTCATAAGTTCTGCTTATTTGTTTTACTGGTTAAGGCTGTTGATGAACCTTTCACCTGTGACTAGTATAATCTACCGCGTCACTCTCCACAAAACTTCATAGGTGATCACGGACTGCTCTGCCGCACCAGTAGGCAACCTTATGGCCGCAGTATCGGTTCAAAGCGATACAGCTCTGGCAAGCAATTTGCCTCTCTTGGTCACCATTCTGGGTATCGTCATTCCCTTCAGCTTTCCAGTGATCAAGCGTCACATGCTGCTGCTACCATCCATACACTAGAGGACCAAGTGAGACTCAGCTCGCTGCTCGATCTACGAACATCGTTATAGAGTTATGTAGAGTGTCAGGTTTCGGCGGCAGATGCATTTTCGTCGAGTCCGAGTAAATCTGACTCGGTGGTACGACTGGTGGTCGAGAGAGCCATCGCAATACAGAGGGACCCGGGCAATGAGGCTAAGCTCATAGTGGTAAGATTCCATGCACGCTGTCGTTATTGCTATAGTTTTTTCTCAGGCCTTCTCGGACGATGGAACAACAGCGGCTATGCTTTCTAGGATGAGGCCTTCTTGCAAGGTGTTGATGCAACACGTTTCCTCATCAGCGCCGTGTTCAGATCCTGGCCATGTCGGCCTCTGAGGCAGTGGTGAACTTCTTCACAACCCTCTGGGGTGTCGAGCCACTGCAGACATCTAGGTAACGCGATCGCTTAATGGGTTGGTTTATCAAATTCTTTTCTGATCAGAAAAAAATCCCTTTTTTTCCAAATATCCCGATATTTTTAATTCAGTTATCAATCGGCAGAAGCAGTGATTCAAAATGTGAAGGATTTCTGTAAGGACACTGGTCTGGCCGCCTCGGGTAAAGTCTATTCCACAATGCTAAGTGATGCCTACAATGGTAGGCACTAACCTCGTGGTTGTACGCCCGATACCGTCCACGGCTACTCTAGAGGAGATCGATGATCTGGATGCTTTTGTCGAGCTGGTGGAGGTGAGCACCTTCTCCTTGGTCGCTGATAATGGGTTGTCCTTTTGAATGCATTGTCTTAGGTCTAGCTGTTTCGTCTGGCCTACAGCGCCAGCGTAGTTTTTGTATCAAGATGTAGATGGTTTGATGCCTTTGAGGAAAAGGTACTCAAGAAAGTCGGCTCACGCCGAGGATTTTACCTCATTTTTGGCACTTTCAATCGGACGATGCTCACGGTGGTTGTATTACAAACTTCCGCTGAGGACATCGAACCTGTCGTGGCCCCTATAATTCGCTGGTCGCTAGAGGTATTAACCTCTGTTGTAGTCGCGCAGTTGAACGATAGGGTGAAAATTATTGGATTTCATTGCTCATGCTTTGAGTAATTTGCTCACTTCTCTGGAAAAGATGTCTTTTCTTAACACGAGTTCAAGAGTACAGGCATGCCCACATGGCTGATCCCCAGACTGGTGTTACATCTCATCTGACTTGTTGGTATCCGAACACATCTCTACTAGGCTATCTAATCATGTACGAGAACTGAGTGAAGTATCGGGTGATGACTCCGGCAGAAAACATACAAAAGCTACGTGAGTCACGTAACGTGACGCGCGCGCGGAGGCGGAGCGAAGCGATTCATGTTGTGTAAATTTGCTAGAGTAGAATGAGCATTGTCTCGACCCCATAGTAGTTCCTCTTGTTACTCTCTTCTCTGTCCCCATGAACCTTATATTATTCGAAGAAGCTGAGCTTGAATACCCTTCTACGACCTCAACCGATGCTGAGTGTGATGAGAAGAAGAACTCTGTCGCCTACGTCAGACTGCCGTCGTCGGATGCACGAGCCAAACACGTTCAGAAGGTCCTCAAGAGCGAACCGGGCGATTGGATCAGGGCTGGAGTCATCGATGGGCCCTTGTGTTCGGTAATGGTCGAGGAAAGCAGTGTAGAATTGGGTGTTAGATTTAAAGTGGATTTCGCTGCGCCTATCCAAGGGGCTGGCGCGGAAGCGGGAGCCATGGCCGACCCTGGAGTGGACCTGATCCTTTGTGCTCCTCGACCTAAGGTCATGGCCCGATTGTGGCCTACTATAGCGCAACTTGGCGTAAAGCGAATCTGCATTATCACTGCGGAGAGAGTCGAAAAAGCGTTTTGGGCAACACATGTTCTTCGACCGGAGTTCTATCGGCCGTTATTACTCAAGGGCCTCGAGCAAGCCAGTGTTGATACGACGCTTACGAAAGTTTCCGTGCACCCGAAGTCTTTCGAACGCTTCCTTAATGGGGAGCTGGAGCGGTCTTTCCCTGAGGAGAAATACTGCCGACTCGTGTGTCACCCCTACGACGGTTGTAGTCAACTCCACGAAGCAGTAGTGAAGTGTTTGGGAAACGGGTCGGCGAAACGGGTGGTATTGGCGTTGGGCCCTGAGGGCGGTTGGCTCGACTATGAGATCGAGATGATGCGGGAAAAGGGGTTCGAGTGCGTCACTACGATGCCCAGGATCTTCAGCACGGACGTGGCCCTTACCTCACTAGTGTCTGTAGCTGCTGATGCTCGCAGATTCGCCATAGAGAAGACTAGTGAATAATCTGTACTTTACCAGTCAATGAGTGTCGAGTTACACGGGTAGATCGAGGGTGATTTTTTATTCTGCTCCTTCGGTGTTTCTGAGTTCGTATGAGGGCCCGATAATACCGCTAAGGTCGGTGTAATTCACACTCAGCGGTTAATTGGTACGGCTGAAAAGTCGTGGAGTCGACTGAAGAGTTGTAGAGGGTGCCTTGTAGTAGAGGCATGAAAGCATTTGAGAGAAGACTGTAACGTTGAGGACGTACCCTACACTGTGTAGAGGGCAGAAGTCACTGCCGAGCATTCGATGCCTCTGAATCAACGTCGGAACTGCAATGACAGGGATTGTAGACTTGGTGGCAGTTTACTTCCTTTACCAAAATTTCACCTCATCGTTGCCTCCGCTCGAGCTTGCCTTGCGTTCCGAGAAGCTACCGTAAGGTGACCAACACGTAGTAATTTTAGTGGATTCACAATAGAGAAAATGCTTCTTTGGAGGACCATCGGACCAACTTTATGTCACTCGAATTTTTGGCCCTCAGCGACGAGAAGTGGACTCGCTTTGTGAAACCTATAGAGCCGTTACCCGAGTTACTGACGAATCATTCTGACCTCGATGCGCTTCATAAACTTGAAGTTTTTCAACCTTATGGCCTGCTGCCTCCGGTCTTGGACAGGGACGTACGTTTCAGTTCCTTCCTGCTGCACTTGGGCAATTCAACAGTGAATAGTCTCCAAGTCTGCTACTACTACTACTACTACTACTACTACTACTACTACTACTACTACTACTACTACTACTACTACTAGCATCATATCATATCATCTTGTCTCACGTCCTCACACAGACGTCTTCTTCACTTCATTCTTAAAGGAGATTCGTCGATTGCTCGTTATTCAAACCATACGACGGTTTCTTATCAAATAATGTCTCTGGAGGTTGTTCAACTGAGTTTGCTCCCAGAGTAGCGGCTCTGGCAGAAAATCATGGCTGAGATCTGGCCGATCATCATCTGTTCGTTTTGCATTTCGTCTTCCCAGGATTATCGACCTGCCTTCTCTCTTGAGAATCAACAAGCGTGTTGATGCCGGGCGCTGCTGTGTGAAGTACGATTCTCGACATACTCGACCCCAAATCTTACTGTGTTACACTCGGGCCTTATTCCCATTTCAATATTGCTCTATCCGTTCTGTTGTGGTGAGTGTTGTTCACCGTACCTGACCGGTCGCCTGTTCATCCCTAAATCACCGGACTATCCAAAAATAATGCTGCGTCTCGTTTTATTGGTCCTGTTGTGTTCCGGAGTTCAAAGGCTCGACTACTTGAAGCGTCTAACGGTCAAGCGATTTCGATGAATTTCTCACAACTACTGGTCGTTAGCTCGAATGCTTACGGTCTTGGACGTGATCACGTCTGACTACATCGAGCTAGAGTATAAGATGTCAATCATCTTCTGCCTTTGTCCACTACACTTCATTAATGTATTGGCTGTAGGGACGGTTTGCTTACCTTCCTCCGGGGGAGGCTGGTATCGGCTAGCTCAAAGAGGCGTGGTAGCCGAGCTACTAAAGCCACCAGCCATCGCGAGGCGCGGGGCATGTACGGCCAACTGATAGGAATTCGAGATATGATAATTGGTATGATGCTTGATAAGAGGAACAATGTGAAGGGATCGAACCTGGCTCTTGTGAAGATTATGCCGGGAACTCACCACCTCCCCATCTGTCCTCTATTTGGAATTGATATGATACTATATGAGCCTTTGACGTGGTTATACTCTGGCAGGAACTCATACAGAGATGAGACCCTGCGCCGATTCCTACACCCGGGCGGTTTGCAGGAAATGCAAGAAAGCCCCCTCTATAGTTCCGGTGGAAATGTGCAAGTTGTGGAGTACAGAAAACTGATATGCCATCGTTGGAGTGATCGTTGCCTCCGTTGATGAACCAGAGTTGGTCGTCTTTGAAGACAGTAAGGATCATCAGTTGAGATCTCGCAAGTGGCTATTGCGTTTTCATCCAAGGCTGGCAATGCCCCTCGAGTTGCTGATAGTAAAATGTGCCTCGTGAGTAGGGCTTGAAACGTTTCTCTGCCCCCTTCTATTCATCGTAATTAACATGCCCTTAGCCAGTGGGCCTTTACCACAACGTCAAAGGGAGATACGGAAACCACCGAAGATGTATCAGGACCCAGGTACGCCATGGGGTCCATCGGGAGGGACTCTCAGCATTTCCTCAGAGACTCACATATCACCGGTTCGGACCCCACCTAGAGAGCCGGATGTACATTATTGGCATCGACTGAACTTTGTAAGCTTATCATCTGCTGCTCACGGGACCATCTATTCCGGATCGGCTGATTTAGGTTCCGAAGTCGCCGCCTCAAAGGGTTGGACGGTCACCAGTGCAGACTACCGGGTGAGATGGTGGTGCATGACTCTCTGGTTGGGCTTCGGGACCAGAAATCACTTATTCCTTTTGCGAAATTTGCAATATCCTACCAACCCGAACCCTGCCCGTGTGGGTGTGGGTGTGGGTCTGACTGCCGAATGTTTCTCATTGGCTGGGTGGATCAAATTTCGCCTCCCTCAGCGTATGCATGTATTAACTCCTATGGGTTGGTGTTCTAGGCGGCCCCCCACATTGACCAGGTCTCCACAGCCGAGGCCCCTGGCACATAATGCACGTGAAATCGTCCCTGATCCTCCACGTGAGATCTTTATCCTCAATCTGCTTTATCGCACTGATGCAGTGGCGAAGTCCCCACCTCCGCCACCGCGTATGTTCGGTCCTAGCGACTTCATTCGGAACCATCTATGTCCAGAAAGACGCCACGCTGTACCACCATCTGGAGGTGACCTCGTCACTGGTCATGCTCATTATTGTGGCCATCGACCAGTTCACCTCAGGAGGATCGCGTTCTCGGTCCCGGACACCTGAGGTTCGCAAAAACATGGTCCATCGGGAGAAGTATGTTCCGAGTGGAGGTGAGGCTCCCTTAGATTCCAGTTGGAGGGACGTGTCCACGTGCCAGCCCCAGCCTCCCCTGTCCGAAGAGATCGCGATTCTGGTCTGTACACCAAGTTGATCGCCAGAGAAATGCTCAAAGTACAGGCCCTGGAGCGGGAAGTGTAGGGATCCCTTGGGATGGCCTTGGGACAGTCTACTATGTCTCAGAGCCATCATGGAAGAGGCCCTAGCCAAAGACTTCGCCGTGGCCGAACGCAATGAGGCCCGACTCCGCGAACTGGAGCGACCCTCTACCCTGTCCAACTCAAGGTTGCAGGATGATGTCAAAAAGTTGTCTGAAGCCATAGTGGCCATTTGTGCCTACAGGTGGGCCCACGCCGACCCCTCTCGTGGACCACTAGCTGTCCTGATAGATACTTCACCCCATCCTTTGATTCGGTCGCCTTCAACACTGTGGTGGCCAGCCTGCTCCGAGGGTGCCGTGATATCGACCCTCGCATGGAGACTCTGTGGGTTCCTCTTCCGACCTAACTCGGACGCCCTCACGATCAGATACCAGACTGCGAGTCGAAAGTCGGGTGGACCAACCGCTGGTCTCGAGGTGGGCATCTGCTTTCCCCCTGCCGAGGGGGAGTTTCCGCGGTCAGGTCACTCGACCTCCTGAAGAACCCCCGGTTCGAACCCCGGAGGCGCCAGTTCTCCGAGCCGCATTGAAAGTCATTGACGAGGAAGCTGCTCGAAGTAGCCCAGTGGGACCCCAGCGGTGGTCCTCGAGGAGCATGATCAGGTTCCAACATACGTACTGCTTTGGAGAAGGGATTCGCATTAGTTATGAAGCGCAAGGTGGGTACAGCAGGGTCAGCTCCTGATCCAGTAGGGTTAGGGTAGGTCCATGTGCGAGTAGTAGAGGAAGTAGACCCAAGTGGAGGACCTCCCAAGCAACATGTTCATTTTTCGGTGGGTATATCGATGGTCCTATTGCGTCTTGTGGAGGTGCCTTGTCCAGGCACCAGATCTGGACGAGAAGACTGCTATGGAGGCTTTCACTAGGGCCATGGAGCAGGGTCAGGCCCACCCAGAACATGAAGTTCGGCATCTCCTTAAAATGTAATACCACTACCGGTCCACAGCTGGGTAAATGAGCCCTCGGGGGGCGGTGCTAAGTGTGCCCATTGTAGGTGTACGGTAACCCATCTCAATGATAACCCAATAGAGATAGGCCCAGAGGACAACCCTTCGTTGGTATCACCCGAGAACCTCAACCATCACCCTGAACGGCTTGGTCGAGTCGAGCCCGTTGAGAGACTGGATCAACTTGCGCACGCTCGGGGGCCTGGTCCGGTCCATCCTGTGGGGAAGGGGCCTGATCAGGTCCACCCTGTGGAGAGGGGTCCTGGTCCGGTCCAATCTATGGAGAAGCTTGGCCCGGTCCACCCTGTCGAGAGGGGGCCTGGTCCGGCCCACCCTGTGGAGAGGGGGCCTGGTCCGGTCCACCGTGTGGAGAGGGGGCCTGGTCCGGTCCACCCTGTGGAGAGGGGGCCTGGTCCGGTCCACCCTGTGGAGAGGGGGCCTGGTCCGGTCCACCCTGTGGAGAGGGGGCCTGGTCCGGTCCACCCTGTGGAGAGGGGGCCTGGTCCGGTCCACCCTGTGGAGAGGGAGCCTAGTCCGGTCCACCCTGTGGAGAGGGGGCCTGGTCCGGTCCACCCTGTGGAGAGGGGGCCTGGTCCGGTCCACCCTGTGGAGAGGGGGCCTGGTCCGGTCCACCCTGTGGAGAGGGGGCCTGGTCCGGTCCACCCTGTGGAGAGGGGGCCTGGTCCGGTCCACCCTGTGGAGAGGGGGCCTGGTCCGGTCCACCCTGTGGGGGAGCTTAGTCAAGTCGGGTCTACAGAGAGGTTAGATCCGGTTCCGCAACATCACGATGCTGGCCCATTACCATCGTCCAAACCAAGTGATCACACGGTACCAGTGGGTGGTCCACCCGTGGCCCATGCCCATCAGAATCAGGGAGCTGATCTTGGTCCAGCACATGACACCTCTCCCAGTCCGGCGAAGAAGGGTCGAGCCGCGTTCAAGCGGGCATCTGCGGTTACTAAGACACGTGGCGATGGATCGCCCCTCACGCAGGGACATGCCGTACCCAAACCAGCTGGTCCCATGGGGTTCAAAAAAGCCAAAGGGCCTTCGGCTGGGGTCCGAGCCCCTCATACCGACCAAGCTAATTCTGGACTTGAGCCTCCTGGCCGGGCCATGTTTGGTCGTCGAGACACTGCTGCTACCGTGGGCCAGCCTGAGCAGGTGGTCCACAGTGAGCATGACAGAGTTGAGGGAGGTGGTGTGGTCACAACCGATGTGAATTATTACCACAATATGTTCATATACCAGAAAATGGAAGTATTTGGTCCTGACAATGACCACCAGGGTAAAGGCTTGGTGTGGCCTCAAGTGTACAGATATCCGGAAGCTCAGCCCCCACCAGTAAGTTGCAGGGGGATGGGGTGGTGCCGGCTCAACCGGTCCCGGTCAGGTCATTGAGTCCCCGAGGGAAAGTGGCAACCGGCCAGTGACACCTCCTACTGAGGTGGGCTCAGTTCGTCAGCCGAGGGGCTCTGTGGTTCATTCGTTGTCCCTTCAGGCCCAGTCGGCTGACCATAGTGGCTCAGAGAGAAGTGTTGGACCTAGGGTGGTTCTGGTGTCTGAGGGCTGGGTCTTGCTGATCCCTGCTGGTCTCAGGTTCCTGCTGTGCGCCCAAGGCCCCCAATACCGCAAGTACGGAGGGTCAGTCGAGGACATGAGCCGGCCCGGCCCACTCCGGTAGAGACCACGGCCTCTGAAACCGCTGGTCCGGTCCCCGCGGAGGTGGGTCATGGTCCGGTCCGATGGTGCTGAGCTGTGGTCTCTAGTTACCATCTAGAGAGGAGCTTGTTGTACCCGTGAAGGAAGGACCAACCGAAGTCAGTCCAGGTAAGGACAACTAGATTATCCAGCGAGGGCATTGGGGTGAATCTCTGTGGCAGATTCTGTCGTAAACGAGGCTTCGGACCATCGGCTCCAACCTAAGCATGGTCCTGTCGAAGGTAGGTCTACACCCGGTAGTCCTCGCCAATAGTGTCTCTAGTAGGCCCACAAGGGCAAAGAGTAATACATATGATGAAGCATGAGGTCGAGGAAATTACCGGTGTAAGGCAATGCGGTTTCATTCAAAGTGTTTGTGTTATGTCCCCATGCAGATTGGCGAATTGTGGTCAAGTGACTCGTCGTTGAGTGACGATGCCGAGGCCAAGCTGGCCAAGAAGGGCTTCCGAGCCCAGGCTGATGCCAAGAAGGTACCATGCAGTGTTGGGGCATGCTCCGGGTTATTTCTCGATGAGCTCAGGCTCTTGGGATTGGCATGAGCGTATCTTCTGTGGGTCCAAGTCGACGTTGGAGTGGTCGAAGGGCCTCGGGAAGTGTACTGGTTCGGCGAAATTCAGTGACCTCCGACTCCTAGCAGGATCCATATTATAAGTTGACTACAGTATGGTGCCCATCTTCGTAATCATGACATATCATGAATGTCTTGTTGGCTCACATGCAAGAGTGTTGCGCAAATGCAGTACACGGGGCTCTTCTAATACTATTCTCGGAGATACTGGACCAATTCGCCGATCTTCTTTCGGTATTATGGAAGTTGAATATGTGATTATTTCACGTACTCATATCGGTCCACGCCGTGGAATTGTATAGACATCAACAGATTGCCGTTTTGGGTGTTTCAACTTTGATTTAAACACAATAGATCGATGGTTGGCGCTCGCCGGATCTCAATAGCGAGGAAAGAGGAATATATAACCGATTGCAGTTGCATATCAAAGCAAGACTTCACTAAGCTTCAGTATGCACTGTGGTTTAACGTCACGATCAGATACACCCCTCCACATATTCTTAGCATAACCGGTTTTTCGACTCGTGCACAGCCACCACAACGAGTATCATCTTGCGGCTCAGGGAGGTATGTACTTATGCTTTACCTGATATGACCTCCAAGTTTCAGGGCCTAACTCTTCGTAGTTAGTGAGAAGTCGAAGACCGGTAAAACGTTTTCTCCACATATTCTTAGCATACACGTGTTAAAATTGCGCCTCAAAATACCAACTTTTACTCGGGGAGTATATCTATAACTCCGCTCCTGATCTAATGCTATACATCAACAGAAAGAGAATCGTTCATAATGATATCCCTCCACGTTTCACACTCATATTTGGAGGCA